>NW_009629329.1:16574-34626 GCF_000690535.1 Cariama cristata | reverse complement strand
GTGCCACCCCAGGGGAGAAAGTAGAGAAACTGGGAGTGAGGTTGAGCCCAGGAAGAAGGGAGGGGTGGGAGGAAGGTGTTTTTAAGATTTCGGTTTATTTCTCATTACCCTACTCTGATATGGTTGGTAATAAATTAAACTAATTTCCCCAAGTCGAGGCTGTTTTGCCCATGATGGCAATTGGTGAGTGATCTCCCTGTCCTTATCTTGACCCAGGAGCCTTTTGTCATATTTTCTCTCCTCCTGTCCTGTTGAGGAGGGGAAGTGATAGAGCAGCTTGGTGGGCACTTGACATCCAACCAAGGTCAACACACTGTGCATTTTGTTCCACTTATTTTTTTAATCAGAAGTGTCTTTGCAATTTCTACTCCCAATAAGAAAGAGAAGCGACAGCAAACAGTTCATCCTGTAACATCTTGTGGCCCTGTGGTCTCTTTAACATACACCTGATGTTGTAGACTGAAAGATTTGGATGTTGGGGGAAGTTTGTGCCCGTATGAGGTCCTTAGACAAATATGTGGACAACGAACGTGTGGATCCGAAGAGGGCTAGAGCTGAGCCTCTCAACCATCAGGATCTCCTCTCTTTTCAGTGAAGAGGCGTTTTGGTCACAGCCTGTGAAAGATCAAAATCTTCTGATGTAGCAGAACAGAGTTGCTCCAGGGACCTGCTGCCAGGAACTTCAGAAGATCCTGCAAATAAAACAAGAAGAATTAAAGACCAGAGATAGAGAAAGGGATAATGCTGGCTTCTGCCTCGTCTTTCTGAAGAGCTACAGGTACAGACAGACCCAAGGCCAAGCACCTTGGTCTTTCTTAATCTGTTTAAAAGTGTTAACAGCAGGTAGGAGTCTGCTTTTGTTACCTCTAACAGGGACATTGGAGAGGTGCAGGCAAGTGCTCAGAGGACTCGAGAAGATGAAGCACAGCTGTTGCTCTGCAGAGAAGCCTCTTCTCTTTAGAGAACATGCCCTGTAATTTGTGTGGCTCTTGCACTTCAGCCCCACATTTCTCAAGGGTATTACATGTCTTTCATCTTTGTATTTTTAATAAAGAACAAATTAAAAAAACCCAACCAACGAACCCTTTTAGTCTCCATCATTTTTATCTCCCACTTACTTAACCCACATTCTCTTTGATTCCTTTACCATTATTTTCCCTGTATTAGTCTACGATCATTCAATGACAACCCCGAAGATGAGCCCTAATCTCTTAAAGTCCAGGCAGCTTTAGTTCTCTGTAGTGCATATGAGATGTACTGAAACGGCCTTTTCATCTCCGAGTTTGCATAAGGAGCATGCTCCTGCTCGCTCAGGCGGTGATTTTCCACCAGTGTGACTGTCTCCAGCATTTCCACTCCCAGTTATCTCTGAGCTGCTCATGGTTTTAGCAGCAGCTCACCACTGTCAGTGCAGAAGCCAGAGTGATTGTATGGTCCATGCTGAAGTCCAGGTTACCCCCAGCTCAGGCAGTACAAAGCTGCCCAAGGGATTCGTTGCATGGAGGGCAGAACCAACACTCTTCAACAGTTCTTTGCTTAAGCTATTAGAAATTGGAATTTAAGGTCTGATTCTCGTCAGCAGGACAATCCCTCAACCCTGTTTCAGCCCTAGGTGTGTCCATGGGCTTTATCTCTCTTCCAGGGTGCTTTCATGCCATGGGGGAGGCACTGGTGCAAAGGCAATCTCTAGCCCTGAAATTCATGGTTGGGCATCATCTGTGTGAGCCACTGTGAACCATTGCATGTCTGTAGGGTGAAATTCAAAGTCATGAACCTTATGGTTTTTACTTTGCTTCTTGTTCTACAAGGAAAAGAAGTCATAAGGTGGGAGAAGAACTAATCTACCCACAAAAGTCGTTTCCCAGATGGTAAAAAATACACAATAAACCATGCCTGCCTGCTTTCTACAGATTTATCAAACTCACAACTGTTTCCTTCAATCCTCTTGCTGTGCTCATTTCTCCAGAATCACTTCTCTGCTTGCTTGTCAGTCTTTCCACCCGCCTTTACCTCCTGTCCTGTGTGTGATGAATTTCCTTTCATCCTTTTCTTCTTAGATCGAGCCTAATAAGACATGGGACAGAGAAGATGTTCCTTGCTTCCCAGTAGTAAACTCTTCTTCCTCTCACTCCTTGAGCTGTCTGTACTAGTGTGCTGTAGCTAACCCGCCCTGCCCATTTGCAATTGGTACACATGCAGAATTTCCTTGAGAGAATTTAATGATACACAGAAGCATTCACTCAGTACATCACATATTAACTCTGCTGTAAATATTTTCTCACAATTACACACCTTTTTAAAAAAAAAAAAAAAAAGGCAGAAAACTACTGAAAGCAAATGCATTTCTGAGAAGACTTGAATGTTCCAAAGTAAAGACTAGAAGCACCACATCCTGAGCATTTCTGCTTCTGCAATCTCTTTGTTCAATTGAGTTCTTATTTAGAAATTATTTCTAATTTCAAAATGCAGCAGTGAGTGAAAGTTTGGTACCCATCTGTTCTTAGCTTCATGGTTTCTGCTTCATGAGATCATTTCCAGAAGTGCATTAGTTATACATTCTTGCAGAGCAAGTGTGGGCATTGTCTGCAAAAGCACTTACTGTAGCAGCCACTGAACATTAATAAACATGACACCTCTCCTGTTTTCTTTATGCAGTGAGGTTTCTGCATTAAGTCATCCACCAAATAGGATCGCTGTTTCACAGATAGTGCTATGCAATAATTATCAGGCAAAAGCATCAGTTAATGAGTGAACCAGTCTTTGGAACAACTGATAAAAATTGTAATGCAAATCCCAACCCTGCATCCAAAGCCAGTTGGGTACTATCAGGCATACTTATTTATGGCACCCATTAGATGCCAATACAAATTTAGCATTGCAAGCTGGATTTCTGAGCAAAGACCTTGTACCTCTCCACATGTGGAGCAGCACGGGGGCGGAGATTAACAGAATGATGTGCAGATGACTGAGGCTTTTTTCTTTTCCTTTTCTTTTCTTTAGGACCAATGTCATGGGAAGACATCTAGTACCATCTGCTGAATTCAGAAAGGGACCAAAGGATTTACTCTGTGATGAGATTCCTCATTTCTTCCAGTTTAGAGCTATAAAGGCTTTTCACAGCCTTTTTCTTGTGCATAGCTAGTAGGTGGATACACATAATGCCGTACTTGGATCTGCATGACATTCAATGACATGCAATTCTGTTTGCCATTTTAGAAGCAGCAGCTGTAACTTTACCCTCCAGACCTGCAGTTCCTCCCAGATGAGGCTGGTAGGAGGAAGAAGAAAGGTGCTAGACCGAGAAGCAGCTCTCAGAAGAGCTCTTTCCAAAACAAGTTTCACTGTCCATAGCTGCATTCCTGAACCCAGGACATTGATGGGAGCAGGAAGGAGTGATGCTGCGTATTTGGGACAATGTGTAGGTGAACTCCAGAAAAACAAGGTGGCTTTCACATGAAGGTCTGTGCAGAGTTGACCGTGGAGCTGACAGACCGTACCTCCAGATGAAAACTCTTTCCTGGTGATTGTATGTGTGCTACTGCTGTCTGGAAACTCCTCGTTCTGAGCAGGGCTTTGTGATGGATGTACAATCTGCTCCTCAAACATACCACCAGTGTAACGCAGGTGGCCAACCTTGGCCAGTCAGGTTACTGATAACTTTGGCTTTACATTTATTTGCAGTGGTATGGTTGACAGCATCATGCTTTTAATATTCACGGGTCACGGAGATGAAATAACTAAGTGCTGTGCAGCAGGCTGAAAGGTCAGAGCGGATGGTGCCCTCAGGACACCGACGGTCACTGTCTGTAAGGCTTGATGCTGCTGAGCAATGCCCTTCTCTGCTTTCACCTGTACTGATTTCTGCACAACATTTGCACAACATCTCCCTTCTGTTGTGTGCAATCAAGTGCCCAGCCAAGGGCAGGGGGCAGGAAGCTCAGAGATTTGCGGGAAAATGAGAGATGCACATGTAAATGATAGTCATCGACAAGGCTTCACCTTGGGCACTTACTTTGGAGACTGGATATATTTTTATGGTTAGCTTAGGTTATTTTTTTTTTTTTCCCAAGGCATGTAGTACATGCCAGCATGGCACAGAACCCTGGTTCAGTGAATAGCATTGGGTGCTTTTTGTGAAGTGTAGCTGTCATGCTATTTCCACTTGCGTTTTATGTGTTGGTAGAACAACAGATGTTGATTAACAGGAAAATTAAGTACTAACGTCTTCCAGGTTTGTGCAGCTTTTTCATCTTCAATACACAGCCTGTCCGACTGCTCATCCGCCCCTGGCCTGCCTGGGCCAAGCTATCTCTCTCTGAGTCTCAGGTTTAAGGAGTGCTTGCAGTCTTGCAAGCAGTGAAGTCAGGGTCTGTTAATGCACAGGAGGACTGCTTTAAAAACATAAGACTTTTTTTTTTTTTTCCTACAATGTCAATAAAGATTTAAATAGTAAGAGGCATTTCATTTTGCAAAATTGGAAACTTATTTTGTTCTCTCTGCAGGAAGCCTCAGAGTTCAGCCACCATTCCTCTTGGTGGCTGCACAGAAATCTCAGGAGCTGGGATGGACCAGCCTTAGCTCCCCAAGAGCTCCCACAGGCAGATGTTTTCCTTGCTAGGTGGGGGGAGCAGCAGCAGCAGCAAGGTTTGGCAATAAATACAGCACTCTGAACTGTGTGAGCCCCATGGGCAGGAGACGTGGAATGGGTGAACCTTGCACTCACTGTCCATGTTGCTGGCCAAAAGGGAGGAGGATGTGAGCTACCATTTTGATGGACTGTCCTCTCTAGCAATAACCTGAATCTGTGACCGCTACCAGCTGCCCGGGTGTTTCCATTCCTTTGTCGCAGTTTTGGCTTGGCCAGAGCAAGGCTGTGCTATGCCTTCCTTCCACCCAACCCTTCTCCACCAGCTGCCCACGTACTGCAAGGTTGCTCCTCCCACATACTTCCCATTACAGAGGCATTACTCTCTCCTTCTTAGACACTTTTGTTAAGTCACTGAGTATCTTCCTTCCACCTGCCCAGTCTTTTCTTCTTTAGCTCAAGGTGAACAGCAGTTAGTATTGGTGTCCTAGTTAAATGAAACTGTGACATTTCTATGGCCAGAACAGTGAAAATAATCATCACTCATTTCTTGGTTTCTACAGCAGGAAACTGAAACGCTGCTTTTTCACCTCATCCTTTTGGCACTTAATTCCCATTTCTTCCCAGTCCTGGGAGCTTTTGGACCTGGTGAGTCCTTTTCTATGCTTTTCTTTGCACTTGCATGCTTTTGAGCTATAACCCAGGGAACCTCTTTAGCTCTGAGAGTTGTTTGAGTGGCTGACTGCTGGTAGCATCAGCTGTGCTGCATCAGGCCTTTGCAGGGTTGTGGTTCACATTACCAAGTCTATGCGATGCATGTAGTTAGTGTACCGATTAAGAGCATCCCTGGGACATTGCGGTCATCAACATAGTTTGGCTTCCACAGTTTATAGAGGGGGAGGTTGACCTGGGTTATTCTTCTGAATTTCCCGGTTGTTGATGTTGTTGAGAGTTGGATCTCTGCCTGTGAATACAACATCTACAGCTCCTGAGGTGTTTCAGCGAGTGCTTGTATTTGCTCTTCCATGGGTTGTCTGGCTACTGGAGATGTGTCCCTTGTTTCTGCAAGGTGTTATCTCCATATAGACAGCTTATTGTTGCATTATGTCTTTCAGTTTGCTAAAACATATCAGAAGGGATTTTAGTGGTTAAAAAAAATCCATCTTCATGAAATTTGTACTAATGGTTGCATATATTTCAGCTGAATGAGTTTCCTGCACAACTGAACACACTGTGTACTCTCTGACAGAGCTACAAAATGCTTGGCTCTTAGTCAGCACATCTCAATGCAGTGTTAGTTATTTGTCCAAGGAGATCACAGCCAGGGTCCAGATCTGCCATTTTTTCTGCGAGTCCCATCCCATAACATTCAGTGTTTCTAAAGCACCAGGTCTTGGCGTAGTGGGAGTGTACAAGCAAATTTTCCTCTCCCCCTCCTGGAAAAAAACTCACTTTAATAGACATAAAGGAAAGCTTCACATGCCAAAATAGAGGCTAAAATTCAAAAAGGAGAAAGCACCTACAGCCGAAGTTGATTAAAATTGGTTGATGTATACATGTTGCAGTTCTGTAAACTGCAGTATCTGTGTATAGCGCTACACTGGGCTAAGTGACCCATCACGAACCAGTGCCAAATATAAAGATGGGCCTTGATTCAAAACATTCATGTACTCTTTTTTATTTTTAAACTCATTTTAAGTCAGTGCTATGATTTTTGGCTACTTGAGGTTGTTTTATGAATGGTGATGCTCATACCCACAGTGGAACTGGGCTGCTGCTGACACTTGAAAGTCTTGAGCTTGATAGCCTGTGATCTCCTGCTGAGGTCTGTGCTGAAAAAAGCCCAGAGACCAGGTAATGAACAACTTCATACACATATTTGGTGTGCTAGTTCATTAGATGCACCGAGTTTGAAGGAAAAATCATTTAAAGTTGAACAAAAACAATGAAAAATGTCTAGAGAGAAAAGAAATAACAGCTCCATTAATTTCTTGAGGTTTTTGTAATGAAGTAAAATTTAGAAATGTCATTTAGAACTGCAAAATATAAATGTGACATTTTGAACACTGCAAAACAAAGCATTTTGACTCATTCCTTTAATGTAGTTTTGTGGAGGTTTTCCCTACCAATTCACTTTCCAGCTTCATCGGCTGATCACAAAGCATTGTCATCCCCCTAACCCTGACACCATTTGGAACCAGGTCATTGTGGCTAGCCCTGGTGTTGCTGGATGTGGTGGTGAGTAATAGTTCTGCACACACAGGCAAGGACCCTCGATGTGGCCACGTGAAACAGAAAACCTACAATTATCTGGCCCTCCCCTTCACCCCATCATGTGCAAAAGCCACCTCACCTGTGAGTGGGCAGGAGGGGACTTGTCCAGGTGCCTGCTGCAGTGGCAATGGCAGCTTTGATGAGCAACTGGCAGCCATCTCTGATGTGCACAGGCCTTCACAAGAAATATTTATGGGTTCAGGGTTCATTTGGGGTTGCGTAGTGTAAAATGCTAGTCAAATCCTCCAACTCTTTTTTCCAGAAATTTATTTTCTCTGTTGACTGCCCAGAACATACTTCCCTCAGCAATGCAACATGTGAGTGGACCTGCTTTTCCAACTTAAAAGAGAGAGAAAGAAAACCCTTTAAAAACAGTCTGCACATACAAAACACATCTTGGGTACAGCCAGTGTGAGCAGAGGCTGCACGGTGCCTGCCACGGCACTGCCGGGAAGGGAAGGGCTCTTTTTCATCACAGGAGTTTTGAAGGTCAACTGGTCAACTACTTCAGGAAGAGTTGATGCTAGCAGGAAGACCAGGCAGAGGGGAAAAAAAGACTTACCAGTTCTACCTGGTCAACTTTTTCACAATTTTAAGTGGGAAGATTGTTCTGTGAAGGGCAGGAAATTAAGCTTTTTACCCTTTGACCCTCTATTTTGGGGATTTCTGCCAGTGAAGTGAGATCCAAGTGAGTAGCCGTGGCAGAAAGGTGGCATGATGCGATGGCTCTGAAACTCCCAAACTCTGTATTTTGTGTTGCAATAGTGCTTTCAGCCTAGGCCAGGGCAGAAAAGAAAATAAAACTCATTGCATAAATGATCCAGGTACTGTGAACCAGGCTGTAATTTCAGTGGAACTGAAATCAAACTTGAGCATCCTGTGAGCTGTGTAGAGATGGCAAACAGATCTTACTCCTGTGCTGTGGAGATATGTTGGGAAGAATCACTGCAGAGGGGGTTGGGAACTTCACTGATAAGCTCGTGATTTTTCTTAGGAGGAAAGCAATCAGAAATTGTTCAAGTATTTAATTTTTTTTTGTCAGATATTCCCTTGCAGGACTCTTAACATCAAAAGAATCACCGTGAGAAGTTAGGGTGGCTACAACTGTTACATACATTACACCATCAAAAAATGCAACTTTGCCCTAACTCTGTCCCTTGCCCATTTCGGCTCACCACATTATTTTTCCCCCTGCATCAGAGTAGCTGAAGGGGTTCAGTGGAAGAAGGCTGCTGAATAGAGGAATAAATCCAGAAAGGTTGTTACAGGGATGACTGAAGATCGGCTTCTCAGGGGAGGAAAGTCAAGGTTGCCAGCTCCGTGCTGTGCACTGACTGTGGCAGCGGTACCGCACGTGCTTGGGAGTGATTTTTTTCCTAAGGTGGAATAAACTTCATTGGAAGTGAGATGTTTAATCAGCACCTTTAATGCGAGGCAGTGTTACAGACGATTAAGCCGGAGCTTGTACTCATAAAAGCAAATGTGAAATTACTCAGGAGTGCCAGCAATTTGGGAGGAGATTTGCAGAGCGTGGTATTGGAAGGAGCATGAGCGGATGATGAGAAGCAAGGCAGGTAGCAAAGAAAGCTTTAATGTCCCCTGTGATCCTGTGTGTCTTTGAGATTGAGCTTTGGGAGCAAGTGCTGGCTGAATGGGAAGCAATGAAATTCTTTGTGGTTGCTGGTTCACTCCTATGCTCAGCAAAGCAGCACTCTGGATGTCTCTGTGCACAAACACAGTGGACAGATGGCTGTGCCTCTCCTTCTGCCTTGCAACTGGAACACCTTGCAAGACCCTAATTTATATATCACTAAGATAAAAAGAGGTGATAGGTAAGACAGCAGAGGTGGCCAGATTTTTAAGGAGAATTGTGAGCTGGCCAAGGCAGAGCATGAAATAGAAAGGGTCGCAAACCTGGATGTGGCAAAAAGGATTTAAAGCCCAGAAACTGTGCCAAAGGAGATAAAACCAGATCTCTGTCAAGAGGTGTCAGTTGTCCTGGAAACACTAAACAGCTAGACAGCATCCTTCTGTGAACAGCAACTGCTGAACATCTGCACGTGTTGGAAGCCCATCCGCAAATCTCCCTTTTTGGAACAGCAAAGGAGCTCAAAAGAAAAAAAAAATGACCTCAACCTGCTATAGAAATTTTCCCATGAAATAATGGAAAGCAGAGAAATATTGGCTGACCTGAGATTTGCTGACAGATGTAAAGGGCAGCACAGAAGGCAAAAATTCACGACCAGAAAGGACTCAGTGTGAGCCAGAGGCTTGGCAATGCAGTTGGGCCAGTTGGTGTAACTGGTAGAGATGTGATATTTTTACAGCAGTTCTGTGGAGCTGGAGAAGACTTTGAGTTGAGAAGGACCTCCGGCAATCAGAAGTCAGGTCAGATTTCCTACAACCTCTCCCCATTCTCATTCAGACAACAAGGGATCTCACAGAGTTTGGGGAAAACACAGCAAGAGGAGCTTCTTTCCATTTTTTTGTTCTGACTTTCATTAGAAAGCAAATGGTTGGCAGAGTGTGAGCTCCCTGTACAGCTGGGTTTAATATGCGTGAGGAAAAAAGTGATCCTCAGCTGGCTCATGACATTACTGGATGCTTAGAAAAAGTCATAAATCCAGTCTGTAATACCAGGGAAATTAGTGATTATGGAAAAAATAAGTGAAGCAGTTCAGCTAGCTGCAGGCATAGTGGAAAATTGGCAAGAAAAAGGGCTACCACAAATATAAGATGATCCAGGCTAAATTAGTTTAAAATTGAAATTACTCCTCCATTCTGTGAAACAGAGACACTAAACTGAAGAAGCTAATGTTGGAGGTAGAAATATCACCTCTCCACATCTGGTTTCCATCTGGCAGGTGAACAACAGCAATTTGGTTCCTTTCATAATCAGATGTGTGATGGGAACGGTGTGCTGGATCCCAAACGAGCCATCTCTGAGATGAGACAAGCTGTGGAGGTCAGCGAATGGATCCGACGGGCAGCCGCCTCCGTGGTGTCCACAGGTGAGGTGAGGGGACAGGGGCTACCACCCCAAAAGGGGTGGAGATGGGGCTGGGGGAATTCAAGCAAGGAGCCTGGCTCTGCTGAATGGTTGAGCAAGTCTTTGGGGAGGATTTTATTCAGGCAGATACGAGGGGATCTGAGAGATGCTCTGCAGGTTTGTCTGTGGTATTTGCATTTTGAGATGTGGCCTGGCTGGTTTGCAGGGAAGAAGTTTTCTGCAGAAGAAGCTGCGCCAGCCTGAAGCAGGATTTTGGGGAAGGGAGGACGTGTTTGAATCTGTCTGTACGCAAGGCAGGTCACAGCCTTTTCGTGGGCTGAATGTCCATGGCAAATGGCAGGTGGGAGAGCAGAGACCATAAGCCCTCAATGTTGGCTAGCGGGTGAAATCAGGCTGATGGGAGAAAAAATGGGGTGAGGACGAAGCTGAGCTCCCGATGTTACCACTAAGCACTGCTGAAGTGCCATCCAGCACATGTTAAGGATCCTCAGTAGATGGTCCAAGAGGTGTTTCCATCAGGAATCGGGAGACGTTCTCCTACTCTAACGTGAATACAACTTTGTTCGATACAAGTTGTACTGCACTGGTTCAGCCAAAAAATGATACTGAGGAGAAACAGATGGCAGCAAACAAAATTAAGTCACTTTTAAGATTCTTATCCATTAGCACAGACATATGGCTCCCTGGAGACTGTAGCAGGTTCGGTTTTGTTTTTTCTGTATTAGATTTTAAATGTTGCAAATACAAGTGAATCCAGAGGATGGGGGGAAGCCTGCCTTCAGAGCAGAACAAAGCCTGTGGCACCTTGAAATGATGGCTTTCAGCCTGTGCGTTGTTCCTGGCACATTTGGGAAGCTCATGAAGGAAGCATTACACAGCACGCCTATTGAATTTCAAATAGATATAAACCACCTAAATCCCTTTCAATTTAGTCGTTGAAAATATCTTCTACCTTTTCTGCATATTGAACCCACTACAAAATCTAGTTATATAAATGCCGGTTGGAAGTAACTGGATTTGCCTGTTGGATGCTTTGATGTGCAGGATTTGAACGCTTTGGAGGGGATTGAATAACAACATGAAAAAAGCAGTGCAGATACACCTGACAGAATAAACTGAGGGGCAAAGCAAATAGAAATTATGATAGAGAGATAACAGTGACACCAGGAGAGTCACAGATACAATGGGTAAAATCCAAAAGCGTCCCCAAAAGTGGGCTGAGTTTAAAGAGTGGCTTTGAGCTTAAAGGGCAGCTATTTTCTAAATAACCACTGTCTACTTGGTTTAGCAAATGACAGTCTTATTCTCTTGATTGATTTCAGCTGTAATAAGCATTTTTCATCCTTCTCAATTCATATATTGTGTCCCTGCTTCTTGAAAGGCCATGTGTCCATGTTCTCTTTGAGTGGGCTTGATTCTTGCAACTGGACACATGCAAACATTCACAGTTGAAAGCATCCTCCACCTCTTCATTGGCTATAAGCCTGAAATTTGGCTTGTTTTCCAAAATTAAATTTTGCTCCTTTTTAATGAATCCTTCACTTGTCTGAAAACAGCTGAATTTGGAATCCCAAGGTTCAGACAAACACCCATCTGCACATCACCAGGCATACATACATACGGTTGTTTTATATTATTTATAAACATCAATAACACAGGAGTGCTTTCTAAACGGCATAGCGTTCTTGCCGTGAAGAGTTCACACACCAGTTGGGCAATGTTGTATGGAAGCAGTAATGGGCATTACTATATATCTTGTTCTGAGGTTTATGTACTTTGCATGGCTTTCAAGGCAGCCCTCCTGTTAAAAAAGGATTTGGGGAATGAATATGTGCTAAAAGAGCAATTTAGAAGAGATGAGTTAAGTGCTGCACTGGCTTTCCAAACTGGCGGGATTCTTCTGAGGCACTACTTCATATGACAGGTTTAAAAAGTACTATTTAAAATGTATTCGGTTAAAATTATGGATATTCAGTACTATGAAACACCCTCCAGCAAATTTGATCCAAGTTTTTTCGTAAGAGCTTTTCACATAATAGGCAGAGCCTGCCTCAGTATCTTCAACAGCTGATTTTAAATTGCCTGCAAACTGTGAACAAAGTGGATACAGCATGTGAAAACCCACACATTCCTTACTACAGAGGATTTCAATCCTTTTCTGTCAAAAGATAGCTACTACTATGAGCAGTTCTGGACAAGAAATTACAGCCCTGAAGCAAACGGTGGGATACAAGGACAAGTTGAATGAAACGTGTAGAGTGATCTCACTTTGTGAGATTTATCCAACGGTTCCAAAATGTTTTACGAGAACTGACTGAACTCGTTAAAGGGGTTGCCACAGATGTACATGGGCTATTTCATGCACCTGGGGGAGATGGTCTCAGGCAGTCTCCTCCTGCAATGATAGGGCTCTTTCTCATTCACCAGGTAGGTTAGAAGATCGTGAGAAATATGTACCTTTTCTTTGTTCTACACTATCTGTAAACATGAATAGAGCTTAGATACAAAAAAAAACGCATGTAAGAAAACTGATAGTGCCACTTAAGTGTCCATATGCTTCACTGGCCTAGGGTTTGTGTACAAATGACTGCATGTGGACTGAAAATATATGAGCAAGCCCGTATGAAAACTCGGAAATTGCCGATGTGTGGAGATTTCATAGCCATTAGAGCCAGGCAATAAGCATGTAGGGCCACAACCTCAGTCTGCAAGGCACCTTCCAGCTAAACTGGCCACTCTTCTGCCTTCCTGCTGGTATAGCAAGAGCTGCTGTATTCTGGGGTTTCCTCTGGAAAATTACCCTGCAGAGCAGGAGGCAAGGCTGTCTGGCACATCCTCTGCAGACCTGGGAACCAAACCCCACTGGCCGCGATCATGTTTGTAACACGCAAGCACCTGTCATGCAACCTCGTGTGAAATCAGCCCTTTCCCGTAGTGAGCGGAGAAGCCGGTTTCCCTTCTGGGAGGGAGGCGAGGGGAGCATATTGCTGCCTTGATCTGAGAAAAGAGCTCAGCCAATGTGCTATAAATTGCTTCGTGCTGTTCTCACTCTGCACATTTCTCATCACGAAAGGAGACATAATAAACCTGTTTAAAAAAAGATGAGTGTTTAGGAGAATGGGAAGTGGGAATTGCTTCTCTCCCTCCTCAGACGACAAATTTGATTGTTGATGTGAGAAAGTCTGTTTTGTAAAAGCAGACTGCAGCTGAGAACCATCAAACAACTTGAAAGGCAACAGATTTCTCTGCAGGGCCTTTCCTACCTCTACTGGCATTGGGATTTGGATTGAAAACCTCAGCACCGGCAAGCACTCTGCTCCAATTTCGACTACTTGGTCATATTTGTATTAAAACTGATTTCTTTACCCATTTTTGGTTTTTTAAAATACTTTTTACATTAATCTGATCAAATCACAGTAAATGCTATGGCCCTGGAAATGCCAGTGTGTGATGTTGGGAATCACTGCTACGAAAAGGCAAAGCAGTGGGGTGGGAGCAGCCAGGTGCGGATCTCAGTATGCTTTACAAGCAGGAGGGACTCCTATTCCCAGGCAGTCCTGCAAGGAAGCAGGATGGTGAAAACAAAACACGTGCTATGTTTTGCCACTCTGCCAGTCCTAAAGACAGCACCAAGGACATGGGGCACTTTGCCTCGGGCTAAACCTATGTGAACAAGCTCTGTCCAACCCCGGGTGCAGTCTGATGCACAAGATAGAAACCCGTTTGTGTCCTAGCTTGGGTTGAGAAGCCAACTGCCCCATCCAACAGCCAGGACACATGTCCAAGGGAGGAGCCGTCTGACCCAGCAGGGCCAATCCGTAGGCAAGTCTGATGAAGAACATTTTAGTGCATAAAGTCCTTCAAGTCCCTGTGGAATAGAATAGGGTAGGATAGAACAGAACAGACCTACAACAATCATCTAGTCCAACTGCCTGACCACTTCAGGGCTGACCAAAAGTTAAAGGATGTTATTAAGGGCATTATCCAAATGCCTCTTAAACACGTACAGGCTTGGGGCATCGACCACCTCTCTAGGAAGCCTGTTCTGGTGTTTGACCACCCTCTCAGTAAAGACTTGCTTCCTAATGTCAAGTCCACTGTACTTCTCAGTATCCACAGCAACAAGTCACACATTTCACAGGAGTGCAAGTTGCGAACTGATGTCCCCTCTCCAGCATTGGTACTCTGCCTCTTGTTCCTCTTTGTCCTCTGCAGACCTTTTACTCTGGAGACAGCCAGCCCTAATTAATGCACTTGCATAACTGCAAGGATGCCGGTTTCTTCACAGGGACCTGGAGATAGCCTTGCCATTTATCTAAAACATTTTAGTGGTGGACAGAAAGGTCAGATTAAAAAAAAGAAAAAGCGGAGCTTTTGAAATGTTCCTTATCTCCAGTATTGTTACCAAATGCTACTGAGCCTAGTTCAGAGTGCTGAGGAGCAGGCTTGTAGCTGGTGTCAACCTAGGTGTCTTTGGGTGGTCCAGATTGACTTTCTCTCTAAGGTGACTTACTTGACTATTTAATTGAATGACTTGGTGTTTTAATTTTAATCTGATTAGCAACATTCTACACCTCAGATGATTGTTGCTTATTGCTGTTAATTTTAGACTGATGTTCAAGAAAGAAGAAACTTTCTTGAACTTTCTTGAAGTTCTCTGACTGTTACTTGTCTTTGGGTGGTCCAGATTGACTTTCTCTCTAAGGTGACTTACTTGACTATTTAATTGAATGACTTGGTGTTTTAATTTTAATCTGATTAGCAACATTCTACACCTCAGATTGTTGCTTATTGCTGTTAATTTTAGATTGATGTTCAAGAAAGAAGAAACTTTTATCACTAATAACTGTTACTTTCAGCAAAAGTCAGCTGAAATGTACTCTGGAATATCTCTTTGGTATGTAATTTTTCTGAAATGTGTTTTGGAATCAAAATGTATTACAAAATGCAAATACGTTCATTTGGAGGCAAAATAATTGTAAGTGTATTCAGAAAGATAGTGTGGACAGGCTGACAGATCTCCTAAATGCAAAACTCTCTTCTTGCTGAAGACTTTACACTGGAAGAGGAAAGGAGATATGGAAACACAGATTAAAACAGCAACTCATCACTTAACTGAAGAAAGCCATTCTTTTGCAGAGATAACATATAAATAAGAGACTTCTCAATATTTGATGCTTCTCAGGCATCAGTTGAGAGCCACAGTGATCACTTTATGTCTTCAGTATAGGGAAAAAATGCAATTGAAAATGCCAAGAAATTATGTTCTAGACACTTTATTATTTTTAAAGGTAATTAGAAGTCTGTACCTGGAGCAGTTTATGTGTGATAATGACCTAAGTGAGTGCTGTTGAATATTTCCAGACAGGCCTATAAATCTGTAAAGTTCATGCTTCTTCAGGGAACATTTGGGAACATAGCACACATTCATCTTGACTTTATTTCTCATTTAAACAAAAATAACTATTTCAGATCAAGATACTCTCTTGCTCTCACATAAAATTCTAAACTCAGCTTCTGGTTCCTTTTACAGTGTGTGTAACTTATCTAATATGATGATGAATGAGAGATATTTATCATTTTGATCTCTTTTCTAACTGGAGTAACAAGCTCTGACAGTCTAAACCAGCCATCTAGAATCCCCATGCAGATGATAAAATGATGGCCACTGGCTGGGTCTCCAGGCACGTCCCCAGCGACCAGGCAGGTCTGTGACCAAGCTGGGGAGGTGAAGGTCAGCGGTGGAGGATACCCATGGTTGGAGATGAAGCTGCCAAGTCCGTGTCCAGGGAAAAACTCAGAGTGGCCAGGGAAAAGCTCAGAGTTTCCAAATGCAAAGACTCACCTCGTGGAGGGGTCTGCCCAAATAAAGTCATGTTTTCTGGTGTTTTCCAGATTTGCATCTACTGTTAAGGCCACTTCTTCTGCCGCTCCATCAGGACAGTAGCTCTTCTGAAGAACAGTGGAAGAAATTGTTCCTTTTTCCAAGCTTTTTTCCCCCTCTCTCATTAGTTTTATTTTTAGTACACTTCTGAGTGCATTTTATTCCTTCATGGCCAGAGAAAAGCCCACAACTGTAGAGCTCCAGGAGCATCTCAGCGACATCTCCTTGATCATGGATTCAGTCCAGGTACCAGGAAGTAATTAAGGGGAAAAAAGGCGGTCCCTGTTACCTCAATGGATAGTTTGTCTTTTTTTTTTTTCAGTAAATCACCTATTAGCAGGGAGCTAACATGCCAGTTTTCATCCGTATCCCAGGCAGTAGCTGACTCTATCATGGCACTTGGGGTTAACACAACCTGACAGGCGTGCTTTCGGGTGATTTGTGGGAAGTGCAGCCAAGGCTTAGTGATTAATTGTTGTAAATGGAGAGCAAGCTGTAAACAAGTTTTCTTGGCTCCTGCTCAGCAATGAGCATTCCCAAATTTGTGAGTTGGATTTTTTTGATAATTTTCTTAACTCTAGCTAAATTTTAGCAGCAATCTGAATGCTGACATTTGGATTTAGATTAGTATCACCTCCATAGCTTTCATAGTAGGATGATGAGCAGTTCGTGGACCATTGAGGGTTTGTTCTGGGCCTTGAAGCAATGTTTTGGGGGCAGGTAAGATCCTGGCAGTCTTCAGGTCTTTAATACCCTATCTCTCCATAACAGCCCCCAAGCACTGCCCAAATCCAAACATCGGTGTAATGTGGGTTTCTCCTGCTACCATTAACATGCTTCTGGGTACTTGTTCACCCTGGGATGTCTCACTGCAGTTTCCTCAGTGCATATTATTGACCATTTGAATCAAGCAAGTGGCTTATCGCAGGTCTTTTCGGATTAGCAGGCTAGGAGTCCAAGGCTGCATTAATGTTGATGTGAGCATCTCTCAGATTCAGTCTTCAGGGCAGTAATTTCTAAACATGAGGAAGAGTGAGTAACGAAGCCAATATTATTTGAGGGAACTAAAATCAAAACCCAACAGAAGCTGGAGAAATAATCCCAGATCTCTGAGTGACTATTGGGATCATCCCACAAGACCCTCTCTTATTATAATTTCTATAGGTTTTTACCCTGTGTTTCCTTCAGCAGTCTCAGCCCTTCTGTCTCTCCTGGTCTGAATCTTTTAGAAAAAACAGTTATTTGCTTCCAAATAAGGGTAAACTGCTTGGTTAGCTCTTCCCACAGTTAATTGCTGTGGCAAAATTTGGCTTCTTTGTATGTGGCTGAATTTCACTTTGGTCCCTACTGAGGAGGGTCCCTATTGTCAGAGTCTCTGTGTGAGAGAGGAAACAGGAGGATGTAAAGCAGGCAGCGGGAGAAGCTCTGATCTGTGGTTTGCCACAGGAAAGTGATGGCAAGAGCCTCATGAAGCTCCACAGGGATCCTCAGGGACCTTGCACTGAAGGAAGGTGATTTTTTTTCCTTTACCGACCTCATGTCTTGACATATGAACAGGGCTTCCAAATTGCAGGATGGCAGTGAACTGGCTGTTCAAACTCAGATCTTCTGGCTTGCAAACAACCGTGGGTGACCCAGGAGGGAGGGCACTACAGATACTTGAGGAGGCAGGGAATGAGTTGCTCCACGGTACTACACTTAACCAGTACTTCCTGGGACGAAACTGTGAATGAAGTGACTCCACTCAGTGTAATTCAAGAAGATAGAAACAGCTCTATACAACTGCAACGGAGCACGTGCTGCGATATGTCTCCATACCAAGACTTCCAACTGAAACCCAGCATCAGCCCAGAGCAGCAACATGGATAAATTCAGCACTGAACACTGAACTCAGATCCCTAACTAAAACTGCTGCAAACTCTCTTAACCTCCCAAAATTTTCTCCTAAGAAAATCCCTTCTTGTGAGTCTACTCTTCTATGATGACATGCTTTTTAGTTCAGCCTGAAGGTGATCTAATGAAGGTCCTTGCACGAGAAATATCCACAGTTGCTTTACTTGCTGCACGCTGCTCTGGTTTGACTGGCCACACAGTTTGTTTTATCGCCCTTCCCGATGATGACTGCGGGACCGTGTACCACGTCGCGGCAGCTCGCAGCGCTCACAGGGCAGAGTGGGCACCCGAACCTCACAGAACTCGGCTCCACAGCGGGCGGGAATTGGATTGGGGGGTGCGTGGTCAGGGTTGGAGGGAGGGGAGCGAGCAGAGTCCCACCGGGATGCCGACCATGAGGGAAAGA
>NW_009629329.1:0-16543 GCF_000690535.1 Cariama cristata | reverse complement strand
CCTCCGTGATCCCTGAGCTTTATACCGAGTGTTCCCATGGGTGGGATGGAATACGGCATTGGTCAGGCCTGGGTCACCTGTGCCCTCTGCAGCTTCTGGGGGTGCGACCCCTCCTCCGCCTTCCCCCCACCACGAGCCCAGCGGAACCCAAGAGAGCCCGCAGGGAGCAAGCACCCACCCGTGGGCCTTTCTGCATAACAATCCCGCTCCTGCCCCAGCAACAACTACAGACATGAACCGCCATCAACTCAGACAACAGGCACTGCCTGAAACCTGCAGTCAGCTTCAGACAGGGCAGTTACTGAGAAAACTTAACTGAAGGAAAAAAAAAGATTTGCTGAAAGGAGAAATGGTCCTGTTTTAGCCAAACCAGGACAATAAGTTATTCCTCAGGAAAGGACACAGTCTAGCTGTGTCCCTTCCCCACTGGTCTGGCTCAGAAAGACCTGAGGTTGCACCGAGGAGAGGTTACAGCACGGTGGGTGCTGGGAGAGGAGCTCCCTGCTCTCGCTTCTTGGAAACCTGAACGGCAAACGCAGTGTGTCCTGTTCTCCAGCACTGCTCACTGATAACTGTCTGCACCGAGAGCTCCTCCTTTGAGCCTTTTTTTCAGCTTGCATTTCCCATAAATCCTTTTGGCATCTGCAGTAGGGAAGGAGCAAGAAGTCCTAGCTGGGATCACAGCCCTTCTGAGGGAAGGATTTTACAACAGGTAGCAGAAGAGTAAAGGAGATGGTGCATGTGCACTGATCAAAGGCAAGATCCACACTGACTGTCTGCATACTTCAGGCATCTAAGTGCAATACTTAAAACATAAGACTGGTGTCTAGGATTGTCCTGGGTACCTACACTTGGTTAAGCAGCGATGGAAAGGGAGCTCAGAGGAGCCCATGTCAGCGGCCAGTGGGGAACAGCAGAGCCTTCAGGAAGCTTCTGAAGTGCAAGCCTTGGCTGGGAACTTGGCGCTTGAAGCTATATATACAAATATGTAATAATTATATATTAACCTCATGGCAAGTGAGAAACTTGGTTCTAAGCAAGTGCTTTCAGCATCAGCCCAGTGACACTGGGCACCTTGGTGGGAATGAGGACAGGGACAAGCCAAGGCCAGGTGGGTCAGGGTTGGGGTGGGGGTCCATATGGGGCCCATGGCCAGGCAAAGGAAGGGCTGCAACATAAGAATAGCACCAACCCAGCGGACATTTTTGTGCTTTCAGAACATAATATGGGCAATAAGGTGATCATTGCCAGGCACTCTCTGCCATTTTGCAGTGCAGAATTGCTAGGGAATAACCTGACAATAATTAGGAAATGCGAAGTGTTACCCATAGGCAACACTTATCTAGGTGGTGACTTCCTGCTATTTGCCTGATGGATTTTCAAAAACCAAATAAGAACCACATATGACCCATTTAATATTAGTTGATGGAAGGCATGTTTTGAAGCATTGTTCGCACCCATGAGCAGCGTGCATTCATGTCTCACTTCTTGAGCAGGTAACTCAAAAATCTAGCTGGTAAATCCAACATCCATTTCCACTGTTGAAGGGCAAAAAAGCATAAGCTCTGGCACCTTTAGGATGGGCATTTTTGACATGAAACTGTGGGTTGGAAGTTCAGCCTGCTGTTTTGTCTCCAGGTTCAAAAATACATGTAACACTTGCAGTTGTCAGTGGTAAGGATTTTTGTATTTACTGTAACACTCAGCTGCAAAAGAGTGATTCCCTCTTGAGACCCCAGGAGCTGTCACTTGAAACGGCATCAATATTTATGCCTTTGGATATTCATGTTCTTATTTACAAAGAATGGCCAGTAGCCAAAGAACTGTTGTGTCACCTGTTAAAAAACATACATTTCCCCATTGTCTGGTGATGTAGCTGTAGTAAATCTCCTATTCTACATGGATTTTATGAACTCAGTCCAAGGAGGTGTTTGACTAGCAGGATCTTGGGCTAAAGAAGAAAGTCCAGCTGTGCTCCCTCCCATCCCACCAATTAAAAAAACCCCAACATGTAATTAATGCTTGAGCTATTCTCAAAATGATGGTTTATATCATCCAAGTCTCATCTTGGATGAAGAGATGCTTGTATTTCCCAGATCCTCTTGCTAACAGATTCATGGAGTGCTTTCTCATGCCTAAGATGTGCTGGGTTATTGTCAAGCGATAGCCCCTGTTCATCCACCTGAGCTCTGTCTTGTTGCAAAGTCCATTTTAACTGTCTCAAGCAGAAGCACCACACAACAAGAACAGCAAAGAGCTGCCAAAAACTATTCCTATCTGACTGGATTAATCTTCATTTCCACGAGCCAGCACTGAAGTGCCACAAGATCCAAGCAACTGTTGGCAAAAGTGCCACACAGCTGCTGGGCACTTGGGGCTGCCTCCTCGGTGGTGCACGGGGGTGGCTGAGCATTTTTGAGCTCCACAAGGCATGCAGAGCAAGAAAAGTCTGAATATGGCAAACCCAATGGTAAAAGGGCAGCTTGCCATCTTCCCAGACAGATGAGCCTTACAGCAGAAATTGCAAAGATGCATTGCAACATCAGCCACAGCTGAACATTACTGTGTGTCACTTCCATGATTCTGGCTTTTCTTTAATCCCCAAACCATTGGCTTTTCCCAGAAATGCCAGTCAAATGGATGATTGGAAGAGATGTTTAAGTTGTGGGCAAAACTCCTTGCTCTTCATTAGCTTCCCCGTGGTGAGTCTG
Source organism: Cariama cristata (assembly GCF_000690535.1). Taxonomy (NCBI): domain Eukaryota; kingdom Metazoa; phylum Chordata; class Aves; order Cariamiformes; family Cariamidae; genus Cariama; species Cariama cristata. Next base: position 13,832 of record NW_009629329.1, on the reverse strand, counting down.
ACATACACATAATACACCCACACACCACCAAACAACTTCCACGCAACTCACACTATTTTATTTCTAAAGGAAGAAAAAGAAGAAAAAAAAGAGGCTATTATATGTTTTTCTACTTTAAATACTTGTGAGACACGTAGCTACAAGAATTCTCCAGATGATCCCTGAAGGCAGTAACAAAAAAAGAAATTTTTCACCTTTTAAAAAAATAGCTTTCATTAATTCCTAGAATACTGTAAGTCAGAGTACAGCTATATCCCTGCTTCCCATATGCAATCAGACATTGGAACAATACACTAGATTTAATTGCAATAGATCATAAGAATGTGAAGAGATAAAGTTATCTGTCATGTTGCAGTCCAAATGACATACTATCCCCTGCAAGTTTCTCTGTCCTCTTAGTCTAAAGCTAAAGATCTTTCGAAAAAAAACCCAAACCTCCCTCAGGTCATTTTGATAGGTTTAGACTAACAGCCAAATCTAGCTCTGAAGTCATGAGCCACTGAACGTAAGAGTGAATTACACAGGTTACAGAATGGGGGATGGAGAAAACAGCTTGGCAAATGCAATGTTTTTGCTAATATCAGTCTCTAAGCTCAGAATAGAATTTGAAACATCCATAGTCCAAGATGCTTTTGTTTTTAGCCAGTTGCTGAAACAGGAGCATCATGAATACTTGGACCTGTTCAAGGTATAACTACAGAGCCTAGGACTCAAAGCACATGAGTTGAGTTAAAATATTTTCCTAGAATGCAACCATGCACAAAAGCAAAAAGGATTAAATGATGGAAGTTTATAATGACAAAGGATAGCTGTGGGTACCGCAAGCTTCAGTAGTGGCTGCTGTTTTATTGCTTCCGTGGCATCATAGCAGTAATATACATTGCCACCTGCAATGACTTGGAGACAAAGCAAAATTTGAAGATGACAAGTTTCTTTAGGTTAGCTGGAGTCCAAGTGGCCTCAGAGAAAGCAAAAAAGTTTGGCAAATGGACAGCACAGCAGCAAGCATGGTACAGCGGTAAAAATTGGTTTTCACAGCCCAGACGCCCTAGGCCCACAGGACCAAAACTGACCCTCCGCATATCTCATATTTTTATGTGTGAGAGGAGAATCAAAAGAAGGAAGAGGGGAAAAAAGCTCTGCCACACTCCTAGATTTATCCAGTCATCAGAGACGAAAAGAATGTAAACTAACATTCTCTACTTCTCCTGATTTTAAATTAATTTGTACCCCAAGTAAGATTCATCTCACCTTCCTAGAAAAGTCTTCAAGTTTAATGTCTGAATATGAGCTAGTCTCTGTAGGCTTTTTTCATATTCAGTGGAAAAATGTGTGTTTTTAACAATACTTCATTTCTTGTGAACGGGAAGTTAGGCATCAAGATGCCTCAGAAAATACCACTTAGTGATGACCATGTTCATCAACTGTATTGTCCGCTTGGACTTCAGTAAGGCCTTTGCTGCTGTCTCCCATAGATTCTCATTGAGAAGCTGCTGAGGCATGGGCTGGATGAGCAGATGGTGAGGTGGATTGAAAACTGTCTGAATGGCTGGGCCCAGAGAGTGGTGATCAGCAGTGCAAAGTCTAGTTGGAGGCCAGTGACTAGAGGTGTACCTCAGGGGTCAATACTGGGTCCAGCCCTGTTTAACATCTTCAATAATGATCTGGTTGATGGGGCAGAATGTACCCTCAGCAAGTTTGCAGATGACAAGTGGCTGATACACCAGAGGGTCGTGCTGCCATCCAGAGGGACCTCAACTTGCTGGAGAAATTGGCCAACAGGAACCTCATGAAGTTCAACAAGGAGAAGTGCAAAGACCTGCACCTGGGGAGGAACAACCTCCAGCACCAGTATATGCTGGGGGACACTCAGCTGGACAGCACCTTGGTGGAAAAGGACCTGCAGGTCCTGGCAGACACCATGTTAAACGCGAGTCATCAACGTGCCCTTGCAGCAAAGAGGGTGAATGCTGTCCTGTGCTGCATTAGATAAAGCATTGCCAGCAGGTTGAGGGAGTGGATCCTTCCCCTCCACTCAGCAATGGTGAGGCCACACCTGGAGTGCTGTGTCCAGTTCTGGGCTCCCCAGTGCAAGAGAGACATGGACGTACTGGAGAGAGTCCAATGAAGGGCCACAACAGTGATGAAGAGACTGGAGCCTCTCTCCTGTGAGGAAAGGCTGAGAGAGCTGGGACTGTTCAGTCTAGAGAAGGCTCAGAAGAGTGCAAAGAGGATGGAGCCAGGCTCTTTCCAGTGGTGCCCAGTGACAGGACCAGAAGCCATGGGCACAAACTGAAACACAGGAGGTTCTCTCTGAACATCAGCAAACACTTTTTTGTTGTTGGCGGTGACTGAACGCTGGTACTTATTGCCCAGAGAGGTTGTGGAGTCTTCATCCTTGGAGATACTCAAAAGCCGTCTGGACGTGGTCCTGGGCAACCGGCTGTAGGTGGCCCTGCTTGAGCAGGGGGTTGGACCAGATGAGCTCCAGAGGTCCCTGCAAACCTCAGCCGTTCTGTGGTTCTGTGATTCTGTGAATTCCTGGTCCCATTTCTTAGCTCTGCCTATAATAGCCTCTGTCTATAACATCAACCCTTCATGCATAATGATTAATAAAATAGCACTCAATCCTGAGCAATCAGAGTGATTTCCAAAACATTTTGCTAATCTCATCCAGAAAGAGTCCTGGAAATGTTTTATCACCTCAGATCACATATAATTGATGCAATAGAAAAATTCAACAAGCTAACAGAATTTTCCTTGGTGAAAATCAGTTTACCTTTGATTCACTTTTCCTTTTATCCTGGATCAAAGAGAGGTTTTAGTAATTGAGTTTTTGCTGAGAGAGATTTTTGTCCTTCAAACAATTGCAGTCTTTCTAGTCAAGAGCAAAATAACCAAAACCCAGCTAAAACGGTTGATGCAGCGTGAAAAAGAAGTGTGTGTGTGGTTTTGTGTGTGTGTATGTTTTATAGGAAAATTATGCATCTGTGTTGACATTTTCCAGTGCGTGTGGGCTGATCATTGTGCCCAAGGAGAACATATTTTCCTGGGTATATTTAGGTATGCAGTGCTGTTTGCTTGGCGGGAGCACTCAAAGCAATGAATCTGGGAAACTGATGTGTGTATGTGTTCACACGTCTCTTAGGCTGCTCTGCTCAGAAGGCAAAGGACAAGAGGGACCCATACTCACTTGTCTCTTTAAAGTCTTCTAAGGACATCTATGCATAAAAGTTGCATCCTGGTCCCATAAAATAAATCAGCCATTCTTCAGAACAGTATCATCCGACAATCTGGGCAATTCTGGTTTTCTTGCCTGCTCAGTGCCGTGGGATGTTTATGTAGTATCTGGGGCAGTGAGGCTTCAGTTAATTCAGAGCTGCCTCTTCCCTGATGCAGTGCAGACATCCCGAAGCCCATGGCTCTGAGCAACATGCATGACTTGGGACTCCAGCCGGCAAAAGCCAGGCTGGGCGGCTTTGCCTTTGCATGGAATAGAAATGTTAGAGGGTGTAAAGCTGGATAAAGGAGTCTGGAAATGTGCAGTGCTAATCCTACTCTGAAGCATCTCAAAATTCAGAGCACTCAAAGGGGAAGGGGAAGGAGGACAGTGGATTTGATCTGGTTCAGAGGACTATTATAGCAGCTGTAGAGAGTAAGCGAGAAAGATGTTTTCCACTTACAAAGGGCTGTATGAAGCTAAGCATCCAAGCTGAGCATCCAAAAACATGTACACACTGTTCATTTTGCACAGTATTGAGACATCTCACAAAGCTGGAGGATACTTGCTCAGCGGCAGAGAGTGCGCTTTTCCTTTCCTTCCACTGTCTGCACTAAGGTTTGGGTTACCTGGGTTATTTAGGTGCTTCATCACCATTCAAAAAAAAAAAAAAAGTCTAAGCATCTTGCCATCTCTAAGGACCACATCTGGGAACAATAAAAGGGTTATTGCTCCTTTTTCACCCCTGCATGGCAGCTGGCAGAAGGAAATGAAAAATAATCACTCTCTTTCTGCCCTGTGTAGCCACCTTCGAGCAGGTAAGAGCACACTCAGCCCTTGACCTCACGTCTTCCCAAACAGACTCTTGCCACAGAGGAGCGGAAAGGTGAGCGGGCCAGATGGTGCTTTTGACCTCATCTCCTTCCCTGCAAGCTAGCAGAGTCATCTCACCATCTGCCTGCTGCCAAAATCCGTGGCGGCGGAGCCGGGCAGAGCGTGCTGTCTGTCGCCTGCAGCTCCGGCTGCCCCCATGGCTGCCTGCTCCTGGGGGGCAGAGCCAAGCCACGGAGCCCGCGGGGATCCAGCCGCTCTCCCCTTACCCTTCTGCCGTGCCTCCAGAACTGCCTCTTTTCTTTCCAGCAGGCTCCAGGCTGCATGCAGGTTCACATCATCATGTAGGAGCTGGGGTAAAAGCACAACGCTCTTCATTTTCTTGGTGACACTGATGTTGGGTGCCTGCGATGGACGGGGGTCCTGCTGTGTTGCATAAGGTGCGTGCAAGCCCCTCTGTAAGAAAGCATGGCCTAAAAGAAACAAATGCCTCTCCCATTAACAGCACTGGAGAGGCTGGGGCTGAGACAATTTCCTCTCTTCCTGAAAAAAATGCCCTCCCCCTGTGAGGATCATGCCTACTTTATGGTTTTGAAGTGCCTAGAGCCCATTGCAAACAGGCATTTCAGAGGGATACTGGTGCAACCTACAGGTTTTTATTACCCCATTTGATCTGCGGCATGGCTCATTTGGTTTATGAAGTGATCATCTTCACTATGAGCCCTTGAGTGGAGGAGCAGCCCTGGCTTCACGAGCACCACCATGGCAGCACGTAGGGAAATAGGCTCCACCAAACCGTTGGAGATCTCCTCTGGGCACCTCCGAGAGCAAGAAGGGAGCCAGGAAAGGTGGGGTGGGAGCTTCTGCTCAACTGGAGCTGCTGGCCGGAGGGGTGAGGAACAGCAGGGTGAAAACCAGCCCAGCTGCTCCACACCCCGATGAATTATCCAGTGTACCCCAAAGGCCAGGTCACCCGGGAACAGGAGTCTGCGTGGCTGGAGGTATTGTCTTGTACCTAAAACTGGGGAAACCAGGGGATAGCCCCGTGCGGGACAGTCATGTGTCAATGATTTGGGAATCACCCGGGGAAGGTGCTGTAGTTCACACATGGCGGGTGGGTATGTGCTGTCTTGGAAACACACGTGAATAAAAGTGGTGGAGAAGCTGCTGTCACGAGCAGTGGCAGATTTGCTGTCAAATAGGTTTCATTTAAAAATGATTTGCTGTGTTCTGCATGCAAACGATGGCCACTTCTGGGGTTTCGGAAGGAATTTAAAGGGTTTATGCTACTTACAGTCTTCTCCAGGTGCCTTAAATTCTCATTTTAATAAGAAACAGCCCTGACACTCATTTTGGCTGGCAGCTATTAACAGCTTATAAAGTAGCCCTAGGGCTTTAGTCAGGGTAATGTGCTCTGAAATCCCCGGTAAGGCTGAGGCCTGTGCTGCAAAACTGCAGGAAGCAGAAGAGTGTGGTTGAGTGCAGCATCATCTTGCCTCGGCATCTAACTGCCTCCTTTTGAAAAGCCTCAGAAAAGCTCGATTACTTAATACCGTGGGCTTGCAGTTTCTTTTTCTGTTCAAATTCCAGATACTGAGTAACCCCTTGTGCCAGCAAGTGTACTTGCACTTCACATCTGCTGTACTCCTCCTGTCTGTTTAATATTCACCCCGACGCTGTGATGTGCGGGTGGAAGGTCCAAGACGCGCGGCAGGAGCATCCTGCCTTAATGCACCTGGAAACTTTGGCACCAGGTGAGCAGCTGAGGAGAGAAAAAACATCACAGACCTGTAACTCCCAGGCAATTGTGCGAGAAGCTCCATATGCTCCGGTGCCTGCCGAAAGAGCCGAGTTTGGCATTGCATCAAAATTATTTCTGCCCCCTCCATGAAAGCAGGTCTCCATTTAAACTGCGAAACTACGTGACTGTAAGCTCTGTTTTTCCCCTATAAAGTCTGCCTGACAGAAGCACAGGTAACCTGTGGGGCAGGATATAAGGCTGTTAGCAGATCTAGAAGGGGGTTGCAAGGTGATCGCATTAATTTTCACCATGGTCCAGATGCCACAGGCTCTTTTGGGTTGGAAACAGCCCTGTTTGGTCCAGCTGTGCCAGGCCAGGGAGATGTTGCAGAGGCAGCACCCTGACCAACGTGTGAACGGCTTCCTGATGTCCAGAGCTCCAACTCAGCATCACAGGAGAGCAGGAGAAAGGTGGGAGATGTGATGGACCTTAGTAAAATGAGCCAGACCAGGCATGCTTTAAGCCTTGGGATTGCCTGACCAGGCGTCTTGTGAAAAGCCAGGTGATTCAAACGTTGAATCATGGTAGCTCAGGCAAGAAGCAGCAGATCTTAGGATTTCGTGGCACCTCGACTGTTGGTTTGGCACCTTGAACCCAGAGATGAGGGGGTTTTCCTGACAAGTCAAGATGTTAATTTCGAAAGTTTGCCCTCCTCCGTACCAGCAGCCAAGGCTGGTGGGACTTGTGCGTAACCATGATTCGGTGACAGTAAGGCACAAGGAAGAAGAATTGACCTCAGCTTGCAGCCCTGAACTGATGAAAAATGCAACATTTCAGGCCAATGATTGAACAAACTTGGGGATCTGGTAAGCAGCAGGTAGTTTTGAATGATACAGAGATTTCCACCCTCTGCAGCTAGCAGCAGGAAAGGGATTGAACTGGGCAGGGCGGATGCCTAAGCCATGCAGAAAATGTGTCCTCTCCCAGAGAGGCAGTCAGGGCTGGGGATTTTTTTTTTTCCTGCAATTAGGGCTTGGTGGGTTGGGGAAATATTTTCCCCTCCCTTTTGTGTTCCTGCAGAGATGACCAGACCCACGGCAGGGGCAGCGTGGCCAGGTTTGGTCTCACCAGAAGCAGGATTAGGGACTGGTTTGTCATGGAAGGCTCCAGCAGAAATCCGAGGCAAGGATACAGCTCCTGTTTTCTCTTTCTCCGTCCTAGTCGCTGTCAGAGAGCAGTGGCGGGGCAGTGCCCGCTCCATGGACCGACCCCTGGAGCTGCACCCAGCCCTGCTTGGTCCCATCCACCAAGAAGGCAGTAGGGGTTCGGCGTTGCAGAAGCTGTTGTTCCCACCGCTGAAACTGTTAGTTAGACAGAGGAACAACAGCAATGCATGGGGGGATCCAGAGAAAGGGCCCATCTGTCTTGCTTTTTAGGATGATTAGGGAAAGTATTTGACTTGGCCAGTATGGGAAATCACACGGCCGAGAGAACTGCAGTGCTGAGGCTGACTGCCTGGCAGCGGCATGGAGGTGGGGAACAGGGAAAAGGCAATGAACTGAAATCGTATCCTCTCTTCCAGTGACCAGAATAAAATCCATAGCTGGACACAGCCCATGCACAGGTAAGAAATAAATCTGCTTATCCCCAAAATGCTGAACAGCTCCTGATGCAGCCGTGCCTCCTCGCCTGCAACAAGGGTCCCATCCTGCTGCTCCTGGGTGCAGGCCTTTCCCTCATGCTGGGCTAAAATGTCCCTGACCGGTTTGCATCCTCATTTCTCTGCATAAGTGACTGCATTTTCTGTACTTACACCTTTTCCAGTCCATGAATCGTTAGCCAATATTGGACAGTTTGAATTGGTTTCTTCTTCACTTTTTCATGGAAGTGTTGAGTGTTGTCAAGTTAGATTCATTATTGAGGAGTGAATACTTTATATCACCATCAGCAATGAACCATGTGCTGTAATCAGACAGACATCAATGCGATTTATTTTAATTATATTTATTTCCTGTAATTTTTTATTCATTGAGTCCTTTATCAGCTGTTCCACATTTTTACCAAGGATCAGTTTCAAGATGTAAATCAGTAACAATATTAGCCTTATAAATACTTGGCTCTCCCAGTTTGCACTTTTAAAATACTGGCACAACTTCAGTTCTCTTCCAGTCTTCTGCAACTTCCTCAGCACTTCAGTGTCACTGAAAATAATGGTGATTTAAAGAGCTTTTTGGCCACCTCTTAAATTCGATGAATATGCTGGCAGTTCTGTGATGTTCAGCCAGGGTGCATCACAGTGGGGATGCAGATTTTGCCATGGATGTTTTACCGCTCGGTTCCCACATGGAGCATTAATGATGCCCATGTCGCATTGACCATGACTTTGCTGGTGTCCCAGTTTGCTGCTCTACCAACACAGGTAGAATAAGGGATCCGAGAATAAAACAGTGACGAGCTCCTGACAAACAAAGCAGCTCATATCACTACATTGCAAAAATCACTTTGACAATTTGTCAGTCTTACCTCACCGCAGCAGTCGCTGGAACTAATAGTCATTAATTACCTTTGTCAGGTGAAATGTCTTTAATTGCCTGCAACTTTACTTCCAGGAAACTCCCACTTTCAACTGCCGCTGCCAGTTTAAAGGCCACGTCTCCCCGCAGTAATTTGAGGAAAACTCCAGGAAAATTAACAGGGAATGAAGTGATGCATGGCCCACCTCTAGCTGTGCAGGATCAGTACGTGTCCTGGAGTCACCTGCCTGACCTGCCTGCATCAAGAAGAAAGGTCAATGGGATGGGGGTGGAGGAGGAAGGTGGTCAACCAACCTGTCATGTAATCCAAGGGCATTCTTTTGTGACCTTTTCTTCTCTCTAAAAAATAAAGGAAGCACAGTAGCAGACTACCTGGAGAGCTGCTGCTCCTTGAACCTTGACAATATGCATTCAGCATTGCAAGGAGACATTCAGCAGAGAGCATTCAGCATGCGCTGTTGTTGCCCTGGCTATCAAGCTCCCATACAGATGTTCGGTGAACTGTCAGAGCATCAAGAGGAAAATAAATTAATTGTAAGTGGAAGAAGGTTACTTAAATCTTTTGTGGAAGTATTATATAGCCATTAAATTGCATAGAAAACTCAATAATAATGGGTAATAATGTTCTTTGAGCAATTAAAAGGAAGCCCGATTTATAATGCTGCTCAGCATTCAAACCAGAGTGTTCCACCTTCCTGGTACATGATAAACATTTACTAATTAATCCTCATAAAGCCTCGGTGAGGCAGATCTCTTCACACCACCAATTCTGTTTTATAAACGGGAACAAGAAGGTACAAGATACATCCTTTGAAGCTGGGGTTGTGTATGTCTTCGAACATGATTTGGGTCTGTGGGAGCCCACTCAGCATCTGTGTTTGAATAGTGAGAGGTTTGTAAAAAGCCTCGGAGCCAGGATCAGAAGTCAAGGTTTCTTTGTGCCCCTTCACTGTGCTCGGACCATCATGGCATGTTTCGATATGATTCTTCAGCACAGTCTCCAGAATACTGACATTTTCCCTGCATGGTCATATTACGTTGCAGGAATGGTATTTAGAAGAAAAGCCAACGGTCTTAGGTCTTGAGTAAAAGCTGTAGGAATTGGCCCATAACGCAGCTGCTAATTATGTCAAGATTCAAAAGAACAAAACTTACGACCAACTGGAAGCTGTTATTTGCAGAATATCAGTATGGATTGTATGGGATGCGGGTCGTCAAATAAATGTGGACATAACTTACGCTAGGATGGTGGACTATCCATGACTACAGACAAATTAGGATTATCTAGTGTAATTTTAAAATTCTCTCCTGTTTCCTTGTCACTGTTTAAGGCACGGCATGAATAAACACAGGGTGTAATGAAAGGGAGCTTCACCCCAGCACTGAGCTGCAGCAAATGTAGGGATCTTTCCCACTGACCTCAGTTTAATTTTTGTCTGCTTACACAGGATACTAATCTGAGTTTGCAGTTGATTCCACAGCCTGTGCAAGGATCCCACACAACACAGTTGTGCCTAACTTTCTGGTTAATCCATGCTTTAGTGTTTAAAGTGTTACCATAGTGGCCTAACAAGCAATCTCCTAATTTCAGGCACCACCAAGCTTAGCTGAAGGTCTGGATTGGACAAGGAAGCATTTTTTCCAACTTATTTTTGGCTGAACAACCCTTGACACAACAAAAGTAGTAAGTTCCCCAAAAAGAACAACTCTGCATTGGTGATGGACTGTCCAGAGAAAGCAATGCAACCTTTATATCCTCAGTAAAAAAAAACAGCTCAAGAGTTTATTACAATTTTTGATACTTTGGAGATGTCACTAATAATACTTCAAAATATGTAACAAAGAAAGAAAACGCTCTTTACTAGCTGTAGAGAGATTGGCCCATGGTTACCACAGATCAGACATTCTTTCAGGGGAGTTAGAAGATTGCTCCCATCCCACCCATCTTCTCCTTGAATTAATTAACATTAAAACTATGATTTTATAAGACAAGACATGCTAGATAAATTCTGATTCGCTTGAAATTACTGAGAATTTGTCCATTGCTTTCAATGAGGGCAGGATTTTACCTAATATTTCTAACAGACTTTTATAAAATAGTGTTGAAAAAGATCTCAAGAGCCATCCTATTTCTCCTCTTGCCGCAAGGCAGGATCAACCACATCTATGTCAGTCCTGATGGATGTTTGTCTAACTGGCCCTGAAAGAGCTGTAACACTTGACAGCACCTTGGGCTCTGGTTCTATTTTCACCTGTCCCGAGATATGAAAAGAAAAAGAACTTTTATTACCAACTCTGCCAGGATTTTTGACTGGTTTAAAGGACCAGTGACAATTTTAACATCTGATGTCTCACAATCTGCTAAGGATAGGAACTAATCCTACCCACCCCCAGGGAGCTTTCCCATGATTTATTGACATTTTTCCCTTTTAGCTCTTCTTCTTGAGATATCTGACATGAAATCATGTCGTTCCGATTCCCATCTTGTCTTTTTCTCCACCATTTCAGTTCTGGTCTGTTTCAGTGACTGCCCCATAAGAACCGATAGTTAAAAGGAATGCTTTTCTTTATCTGAAGGCATGTCAGTCTTCCAGTGGTGCAGTATAAAGTGGATAATTCTAATTCTAGGAGTGAAATGCCAGCTACTATAATTATGTTGGCAACATGAAAAGGCAGGGAGGCAACAGAGCAATAACAAGCAGGCAGGACTGGAGCCTTAGAGGGGAAGAATAAAAGGATGGGTGGGCAAATGAAGAAATATTTAAGCCCCGTCCTTGCAGAAGAGCACCTTTATGGTTTGATCACGCTTCCAGAATGAAACATCACTGGTCATTAACGGCCCTTTGCCTGCAATCCAGTGCTCACAGAAACAAAGTGAGGTCTTTGCTTTGGTTTCAAGAAGACCTGAATCACACTCAGAAATAGTAAAACACAGCTCCTCATTGACAGGCAATTTGAAATACACTCCTTGCATCCCCTGCAACTACAGGAAACCTGCCCCACAGCTGCTCAAAACACATTTTATGGTTTAGAATGGGAAACACAGACACAAAGATTAACATTTACAGCTGGTATTTCTGAAAGTAAAGGTCTGAGGCAGATGCTCACACATAGCAGCCAGAGAATGAGAGGTGGATTTCCCATGCATTCTCTCTCATTCCAGGGTACACCATGCATTAAGCTTTCACAATAAATTTTTTTTAAAACTTGCTACACGGAATCCAATAGCAAACATCACAATTCATTGTTGATAAAGCATGTGAGAAAAGGCTTTGTACTTGGAGTCTGCTCTTAACCCTTACTGAGGGTTTTATTCCCCAAATACAAACACATGACAATCTCCACCAGCAAAAGACAACAGCCTTTTCAACCAAACCATAAAATATCTAGTTTCATATGTAATCACAAAATCTCCTGACATTAAAGGGTCCCAGCTTTGCACATGGGACAAAGTTGATTAGTGCTGTGAGTAACCAGCAGTGGCCAAACCAGAGTTTCAGATACGACTCCTTGCCAGAAGACTCCTCCACACCATTACCGCCACCAAACAGAAGGTCACTAGGAAGGTGGGAGGAAAGCAGCGGGGCACTGGAGGAAGAACTCTGCGCTGCTGGCCACAGAAACCCTCTCATGCTGTTTGCAGGAAAAATAGCAACTGACTTAGAGGATGGGATAGAGAGTCTGCGTAGGAACCTGGATCGTCCCTGGGACATATGACCCATGGGGATGCGTCTTGAGCTTTGAACCTCCTCAAGAATCTGGTAGGATTCATTGAGAGTCGAAATCAGCTTCCTGGGGCAGCGGGGAAGCTTTTTCTGCTCAGTGCTGTCTAAAGAATAGGTTCCTGAAGGCATTGTTGTAGTTTTTGTTGAAAGCAGTGTAGATGAGTGGATTAAAAAAGGAATTTGAATAGCCTAGCCATAGAAAAATACTCTTCCAAATGGGTGGGATGTCGCACGAGCAGAGGGGGTTGATAAGCTCCGTGATGAAGAAGGGGATCCAGCAGAGCACAAAGACCCCGATAAGGATGCCCACCATGAGGGCAGCTTTCTTTTCCTTCTGCTCTCTCCACGTGTCTCCGTCTGTCTGGAACGTAACGGTGGCATGACGGACAGTGAAGACCATCTGTGGCTGCTGGGCAGCTTCTTTTACCTGCCAAACACAAACACAAGTTGCACCATATGTGCCTCAGTCAGCTGATCCCACACAGCAGGTACACAACCAAACTATGCAAGTGATGGCCAGAGCTCACGGGGAAACGCGGGTCATCTACGTCACGGTCTAATTGAGGGGAGACCGGTTGTATGACCCTCTTCTGGGTAACAGAGACTATTCTTAAATGAGGCTAGAAACTAAACAGAGTAGTGATATATGGGCACCTGGAACTGCTCGCACAGCATTGCAATAAGATTATTTCCCCATTTCCAATCAGATCAGTAGAACCGGCACAGACCCACATGCTGTGCACAAAAGTCTCCTTGCCTTCTCTGAACCCATTGAGTTTAAGAGTCCTTGGTAGAAGAGGCAAGAAAATGAGCATACATTTTCTTCCTCCCCCCAAGAAGTCTTTACAGTACACAGTCACCGTGCCTGGGACGAACTGACACGATGCAGCCACGATTAGGAAGGATTTACAAGGACGTTCTGCACGTGTGTCTTCTGGGTGGGTAAATTCACAATCTGCCCAAAGCCACAGGTGCTTGCCACGTTATCGTCCCCAGCGGAGACGGGATCCCATCCATTCACGCCCCCGCATGCCTCCCCACGGGAGGAACGGTGACCCCTTACTCACGCTGGCAAGCACTGATTCAGCATTCCACGGGGGGATGTCTGTGAGTCACCGCACGCCCACGTGGAGCTCAGGCTTGCAATCTGGCCCAACGTTGCTTTAGCTACACCTTGCTTGCTCACAGCTGGGGACTCGGACAGAGTCAAAAGACTGGGCTTGTAAGCTTTGCCGTCAACTTTCCCCCGAAAGCCTCCAGGATTCACAGGGCTTTGGTGGGATGCTGTTTGCTTGCACGCTTTAGCTCGAAGTTTCCCCCACTGCTGCGAGGGCTTGGCTACTATCAGCCATTGACTAGAGCAAAATACAACCAAGTTGACCTACCTCCAGGGCTTCTGGTGTAATGGGGGTGATGGAGTTGCTCTTCCGAGATCCAATTCGAAACTTGGCGGCCTTGTAGATCTTCCAGTACACAAAGAGCACTACGCAAAGGGGCAGGTAGAAGGCACCAAAAGTGGAGAAGATGGTGTAGGAAGGCTCCTGGCTGACTTGGCACTCCTCACTGTCCTCTGAGTAAGTCTCTCCCCAGCCAAAGAGCAGCGGGGCCAAAGAGATGAAGGCAGAGAGTGCCCAGGTGAGGGCAATCATGATGTTGGAGATGCGGCGCCGGATGCGGAGCGTGTACTCCAGGTGACGAGTGATGGACCAGTAGCGGTCAAGGGCGATGGCCGTGACGTTCCAGATGCTGGCAGTGCAGCACAGCACGTCGAAGGAGATCCA
>NW_009629328.1:4680-6893 GCF_000690535.1 Cariama cristata | reverse complement strand
AAAGAAGGTGGAGGTTGGCAGTGGTCCATGGGACAGAGGAGGGGGCAAGGTGTGTTGCTCAGCATAAAAGATGCTCCTTAACAGCCAAAGTTTGTAAGCTTTCCCCACCGGAGGTCACGACGATCGGAGGACCATAGGGACGCCTTGGACCCGTGGTGGTAGCTATAATTCTCTCTCTCTCCTTTTACTTTACCTTTTCTTTTCCTCTTCACTCTTTTCACCTATCGCACGCCGCTTTACGGGCAACATAATAAAGTTACACTGACTGATTGAAACAAAACCCCTTTGGCATTTTAGCCTTTGTTTTTTGCACTTCAGGACCATCGAGTTTAACGAACCATCACGAGTCCACCGAGTGGACCGTGACAGGAGGGATCATGACAGTAGCAGAGGGTTTCTGAGAGAGATGGACAAAAGAAGGCTGGAGGACATGATGGAGAAGTCAAGAGGGGATTTGAACAGGCTACAGATGTCCTCAGGGGACCAGGGACCGAACAGAGGTATCCTAGCTAGCACAGAGGACAGCAAGAGTGTTCTGGAGATTAAAGATGGCATCAAGAAATGTTCTTGGTGAGGGAGAAGGGTGCAAAGTACACTACGGAGCCAAAGGAGAGCTGTGGGACACAAGAATGGCCTCGAGAGACGTGATAATGGCAGGAGAATGGTGCTAAGAGTGAAAGAGTGACAGAAGGCAGCTCTGGGACACAATGCAAAACACGTAAATAAAGGTGGTGGCCCAGCAATGTACAGAGGTCCTCAGGGAATGAACAACTGAATGGAGACATCTGAAATGGCAGTGAATAAGGTAAGAGAGCTCTGAGGCAGGGTTCTGTATGAATAAGAGAGATAAAAGGAGGGCTGCAGATCTCCAAGGGTGCCGTGGAGCACGAGAACGGTTTCGGGAGGCGTCCGATGGGAACGAGAGGGCTCTGGGGGTTGGAGACAATATGGATGTAGAGACAAACAAAGGATTGCCAACGCAATGAGTGACTTGGAAGGAATCCAAAAGGAGCCCGGTTGTCCTCGGCGTACCGGGGACCGAACGGAGGCATCCGATGTGGCGGAGGGCAAGGTAGGTAAGAGTGCTCTAGGGCACAATGAAAACACAAGGAAGAGTTGCCTCTGAATAAGAAAGATACAAAGCCTGCTGCAAAACTAAAGGATACCTGTGGAACACGAGGATGCTCGCAGGCAGCATCACGATGGAAATAGAGAGGTGCCGAGGTAGCCAGAGTGAAAGAAGAAGGTTTGAGGGTACAAAGGTACTCGGAAGGGGATTTGAACGGCACACAAATGTCACGAGGGAGACGCTGACCCACCGGAGGCGAGCGAGACTGAGTAGAGGACAAAAAGACTGCTCTGAGGAAGAGGGGATGTTCTGACAGACCGAGAGGGGTCCTAATGATGCTCCAGAGACAGAAGTGTGCCAAGGAGACCCTCTAAAGCCTCAGGATGAAGTGAGAAAAAAGAAAAAAAAATAAGATGCAAAGAAAATGTAAAATGATGGGATATGTGACAACAAAGAAATAATTAAAAAATAGGACTAGACAGCTTGATAAAAGTAGATACAGAAAAAAGAATTTAAAAAGCAAAAGAATAGAAGGCAGAGGAGAAAAAAATAAAAAATAGGGACAGCAAACTAAATAAAAGTAGACATAGAAGCAACATTTTAAAAGCCGAGGGATTAAGAGAGGAAAGAATTAAACCATACGGAGATCAAATGAAAATGCAAAGGAAAACTTTAAAAGCGGGGGCACTAAGGAAAGACAAAAATAATAACGACATTAAAACAGTGAATGGGATAAAGGTAGAAAGATAACGGAAACAAAGAAAAAATTAAAAAATAGTGATTGCAAACTAAACCGGAGACATAAAAACAAAATCTAAAAAGCAACAGCGCTAAGAAAACACAATAAATTTTTTTAAAACAGGTAGATAAAAACAGTAAATGAAATAAAGTAGACAGAACACTTTAGAAGCAATGGTGATGAAGGAAATGAGGAAAAAAATTTAAAATAGTGACAGCAAACTATAACAGACTAAGAACATTTTAAAAGCGAGGGTGCTAAGGGAATGCAAGTAAAAATTCTAAAAAAAACAGCAAATGGAATAAAAGTAGACAGTGAAAGACCATTTGAAAAGTGGTATTAGGGAAATAAAGGAAAAAATTATGAAATAGGAATAGCAAACTAAAACAGAGAAAGAAAACTTAA
>NW_009629328.1:0-4647 GCF_000690535.1 Cariama cristata | reverse complement strand
GAAAGACAAGAAATATTTTTTTTAAATACAGCAGGCAGCATTAAAGTAGCTATAGAAAACATTTAAAAACTTAACAGCACTATGGAACTGAAAAAAATTAAATAGGGACATCAAACTAAAACACAGACATAGAAAGAAAATCTAAAGAACAGTGGCATTAAGGAAATAACAGCAAAATAAAAACAGTGAATAGGATAAATGTATAAAATTTAATAAGCTATGGCGATTAGGGAAATAAAGGGAAAAATAAAAAATACGGACAGCAAACTAAAATAGAGGTGTAGAAAGACAAATCTAAAAAGTGAAGGCACTAAGGAAAGACAAGAATAACTTAAAAAATAGTGAAATAAGGACAGCTAATGGAATAAAAGCAGACAGAAAATTTTAAGAGCAATGTGAGTTAAGGAAATAAGAAAAAAAAAAGCCACAGTGAACTAAACTGGAGACTTAGAGAATTTAAAAAGTGAGAGCGCTAAGGAAAATCAAAAAATTATTAAAAAATGAAGAGGGTGAATGGGATAAAATAGAAGATTGGCAAGTCAACGGTGATTAAGGAAACAGACATAATAAAGACTCTGAATAGGTTAAAGTAGACATAGAAAGAAAACATAAAAAGGTGACAAGGCATGTGATAGCCAGGAAAGAAAAAGCAGCCATACACACCTTGATGAAAGTAGACATGGTGTCCGGTTCCGGCTGGGAAAGCCGATTTTCTTCCTGGTACCTGGTACGGTGCTGTGGTTTTGGACAGAGTGTGTGAAAACCATTGATAACATGCAATTTTAGTTGCTGGTAAGTAGTGCTTACTCTAAGCCAAGAACTTTTCAGTTTCCCATGTTCTACCAGTGAGAAGATGCACAAGAAGCTGGTAGGGAGCGTAGCTGGGACAGCTGACCTGAACTAGCCAAACAGATATTCCGTACCAAAGAACATCACACTTGGTGTATAAATTCGGGGTGACGTGCAGAAAGCAGACTCCGCAATCTGTAAGATTGTAAGGTAGGTATGTTTATTTGGCACCGGGCAGCACAGGGGGTAGCCCCACCAAAGTTGTGCACGCCCCGACGTGGCAACCTGCTTCAAACTAGTACAGTTAACATAAGATTTCCCAATACGCTTATACGTATGGATGACCTATTCCCGCTTCGTATTGAAATTGGTTCCAAGAAGTCACTTCCATAGACTCCTCCCGATTGCGCTCGCGCAGTGCCTCCTTGTGGTGGTCGTCAGGGGTCACTTCTTGCGCAGACTCAGTTGCTCCTTGGCGCTTGCTCAAACTGCAGGGTACTCTTATTGGGAACTGTCCTTTATGAGGGGCGTCAAGACTTCTTGCTTCAGTTAATTTACACAATAGTTAACAAAGCGTTAACAACAACATCCAATTCAATTCCTTGAGCTATACATCAATCTAGATAATCATTAAACAACATCTTATCTACTAAGATTCCCTTAACTCCTTCTCTCAGGGGGGAGCTGGCCAGGAGGGGCTGATGGCTATTCGGGCATTGGTCAGCGTGTAGTGAGCAACTGTATTGTGCATCACTTGTCTTTCTTGTGTTTTATTTGTCTATCTTTTTATCTCCCTTTTCATTACTACTATTAATATTATTATTACATTTCATTTAATTTCACTTATTAAACTGTTCTTATCTCAGCCCATGGGTTTTACCTTTTTCCAATTCTCCCCATCCCACCATAGGGAGGAGTGAGTGAGTGGCTGTGTGGTACTCAGTTGCCAGCTGGGCAACTGTGACACAGAGAAGGAAAAATTTTTAAATGACTGGGTACAGGGGAGACAGGAAAACATTAAAAAATAACTACAGTGCACTAAACCTGAGAAACAGAAAGGAAATGTAGAAGCAACGGGGTGCAGGACAGAGAGGAAAAAAGTAAGAAATAAAGACAGTGAACTGGATAAAACTAGACATTAGAAAAAAACATTTTAAAAGCTATAAGGTACATGATAGACAGGAAATACTTAAAAAATAGCAATAGGCAGCTTCATAAAAGTAGACAAGGCATCATGGTTTAACCCTGGCTGGTGACTAAACACCATACAGCTGCTTGCTTGCTTCCCCACAGGGGGATGGGGGTAGAATCGGAAGGGTAAATAGGAGAAAGAAACTCCTGGGTTGGTATAAAAACAGTTTAATTATTAAAAAGAATTTTGGAGAAAAAAGCAAGGAGGGGGGGACAATGCACAAAAAACCAAAGAAATAGGAAAATAAAATAAAAAAACCCCAAGCAATGCAAATGAAAACAATTACTCACCACCAACCGACTGATGCCCACCCAGTCCCAAGCGGCACCTCCCCAACTTCCACTGCCAATTTTATCGCTGAGCGTGATGTATGGTCTGGAACATCCGTTTGGTCAGTTGGGTCAGCTGTCCTGGCTGTGTCCTCCCAACACCTTGTGCACCCCAAGCATGCTCACCAACAGGGCAGTGTGGAGAGCAGAACAGCTCTTGACACTATGTGAGCACTGCTTGGCAGTAACTAAAGCATCCCTGTGTTGTCAATGCTGTTTTCAGCACAAATCCAAAATGTAGCCCCCATACCAGCTACTGTGAAAAAAAAATAGCTCTATCTGATCCAAAACTAGCACACGCCGAAAGAAAAATTTAAAAGTTGTAGTACAGGAAACACGGGGAAAAAAAATTTAAAAAGGGGACAGAAAACTGGATAAAAATTAGCATAAAAAGAAAATTTTAAAAGTGACAGAGTACAGGAAAGACAGAAAAACAATAAATGGGGACAGAAAACATAAAAAATGTTGAGATAGAAAGAAAATTTAATTACTGATAGCATTAATAAAGACAAGAAAAAATAAAAAGGTAAAAAAAGACAGACACATGGAAATAAAATTTTTAAAATGACAGGGTACATTACATGTGAGAATAAATTTTAAAATATGGATAGGGAGCTTGCTAAAAGTAGACATAGAATGCAAATAGAAAAAGCAATGACATTCATGACAGACATCAAAAATGTAAAACTAAAGATGGTGAATTGATTAAAGTAGACCTAGAAAGAAAATTTGAAAAGCAACTGGGTACAAGGCAAGGAGAAAAAAAAAAAATTTTAAATGGGGACAGAAAGCTGGATAACAGTTGATGTAAAAAGGAAATTCAAAAGCAAAGGCATTAAGGAAAGACAAGAAAAAAAATAAGGGTAGGGTGATAGAGACATAGAAAAAAAATTATAAAAGCGAGGGCACTAAGGAAAGACAAGAAAAACTTACCAAAAAATAAAGAGAAAAATAAAAAGAAAAATAGAGAGAGACATAGAAAGAAAGATACAAAAGTAAAGAGATAGAGGACAGACAAGAAACACAAAAATGAATTGGTTAAGATAGACATGGAAAAAAAATTGTGAAAGCAACAAAGTACAGGATAGACAAGAAAACATAAAAATAGCAACAACTCATCAACTTAGCTGCAGACATGGAGACCCAAAGAAGGCCGAATACACAGAAGACGGACTGCGCAAACTACACAACGACACACACGCACGCTGGGACCGCCCTGCGCAGTACGTGCTGTCCCGGACTGAAAGGTAACCCACTCCCTTTGCCTGCCCAAAAGGGACTGTTCCTGGACAGCCGTCTCCCCTAGGCTAACTTTAAAACCCCTCCCTGCAATTCCCAACTTTGCCCCTCCTCCCAGGCCCTCCCCAGCCCTGGGCCCTCCACTTAGCTTTAACACTGCCAGGGGCTCTGAATCCGTCCTCGACAAAAAAACCACATCAGCTAGGTGGGATGCTCCTACAGTCGCCAGGTTCCTCTTCAATATCTGAAAATAAATGCAAAAAAAGAACACCACCCCAAAACCCACAAAGAGCGCTGACGGTAAGCGTCACATGGACCAACGCCAACCTCTTGCATAACGCTCTCCTCCTCAGAAGCACCGTGCGTTCCACTCACCACCTCGTGCCAGAGTCGGACGCTGTGGCCATCCGCGCTTGCGCCCAAGACACCGAGAGACGCAGAATTACCGCTGCGCTTGTGAGAAGTCACCAGCCCCACGATCCTCCTCGCTACCGCCCCAGCTCACCTCAAACGCTCATCCAATTCCAAAGGTGGCCCACGCAGCACCTGCAAGACCAAAGAGAAATCCTTCACTGAGCTGCTGCAGGATACTTTGCTCCTAGACACCGATCCGGCCGGCAAGCACCTCACCTTCTTGGACCGCTTCTCAGCACGCCACTTCACCCCTCTGAGGCTATGGGCAGCACCTGCAAAGAAAAGAACAAAAGAGCGCTTGCTGACATACTGCCCAAGAAAGCAGCCTGCCCCCACCCATTCCCATCTCCCGCTCCTTTACCTTGGCTGCTCGCCCACCCTGCCTCTGCCGTTTACGAGGCTCAGGTACCACCGTTAAAACACAAACAGGCTATCCTTACTTCTAACTTCACCAATAATACGACACCTGAAAAATAACCGCTACTTCAGCCCACTAGTCCTTGCTCACCTTGCCCGAGTCACCTCCGGTGCCGATATCCCGCTTTGCTCATTGCTTTGCGCCTCCAAAATAACGGGGGAAAAAAATGCACAGGGGAAAAGTCCTCCTCGGCCTCCCACCCTCTTTTCAGCCTTGTCACCGTCTAAGGCTGGGCCCACGCTTAAAGCGGGTGGCAGATGCTCTCT
>NW_009629327.1:7470-15113 GCF_000690535.1 Cariama cristata | reverse complement strand
TCCAGCCCAAATGATTATATGATTCTATGGGACACCAAAGAATGAGAATCGGCTCTCATAGTAACAAGTACCGATCTCTTTAGAAGTTCTCTGTAAGGTTCTGATTTTCTCTTTATCTATAATCTTATACTTAAGTGATTTACTTGATCACTTTTTCAGATGCATGGCTCCAAAAGCAGTGTTATTTGTCATCTAGTGACACCTTTGGTTTTCGTGTTTTGATACTAATGGAAAAAGTGGTGCTAGCAGAAAGCAGGGGTTTCCTCTATGTTTGCTCATTGAAGCAGCTGCTCATGGGAGGATAAGACCACAAGAACTTTCCCCTACTTTACTTTCTCCAAAGACATGGCAAAATTTCAGGGTTTGAAACTGTGGATGATTTCCTAGTGTCTACTGCTGTACTGTAAAGTTCAGTTTGACCTAATGAGCTTTAGGATGAAGGTGTCTCTTGCT
This sequence comes from Cariama cristata, assembly GCF_000690535.1. Lineage (NCBI taxonomy): Eukaryota > Metazoa > Chordata > Aves > Cariamiformes > Cariamidae > Cariama > Cariama cristata. Next base: position 14,660 of record NW_009629327.1, on the reverse strand, counting down.
CTGTTCTCAATCAGGCTAACTGAATTAAGCAGTACATTAAGTAATGCAGTAAGGAGCACACTTTTTGAAATTAGTTGCTTCACTGTATCAGCCACCACCTGGTAATGTGGAGAATGACTGAATTATACGATTACCAGCTCTTGGTAAGGCTGAAAGCTCACAGAAACATTAGGGGGACAATTTCTATAAAATTGTTCAAATGACGCATGAATTGTCAGAGGTGTCTTGCAACATCAATTCTTCTACTGTAAAAACTAGGCAAAATAATTATTAAGGGAGCTTCTCTATTTGATACTTTTATGTGACGGTTGGTATCTGTTGCCAGTGCTCAGACTTATGTGTTACTTTAAAGACTGAATAATTAAGAGATTTTAATTCATAGACAGTGAATGCTCACAGTTGTCTTACTGATGTGTTTGTGTATACTTTTTCAAACTTACAGTCTATGGCAATAAAACTGTCTTTTGGTACTATGAGTTTATGCAGTACTTATAGAGCTTCTGTTTGTTCTGTTAGTAAGTATAATAGATGTTTATTAATAAATACAATTACAACATTATTTTTGTATGTAGATTTTAGGGAGTCGTAATGGAATGGATGGGGGTTTTGTCTTTCTACAGGTAAAGAAAATAAGGCACAAAGAAGTAACGTGGACATGTTCAACATCACAGAACAGGTCACTAGCAGAACTGGCAATACTGTCGAACCCCTTTCATTATCAAGCAAGTAGGCCAGCTAGGTGAGTAATTATTGCTGTCACATGCCGCAAAGATGTAGTATATTGACGTATCTTACTCTGTCCCTAAAGAGTAATTATGCTTACAGAGCAGGACTTCAGTTGGTCAAAACAATCTCTTATAATTTTTCCATGATCTGGTGACCCCATCGAATAGTATTTTAGTTGTTAGATTTATGCTTACATATCCTGGGTTGAAGAAAGGTGAAAAAACTAGGGAATGTTAAATGAATTAAAATGACTGGTTTTGACCATAATCTAATGATACAAAGCAGAAAGACTGTTAAAGTTAATTATTCAAATATCTACCAAAGGCTTTAAACAACGTCTGCCGTCTAAAGGTTTGTTACGACAAATAATATGCCATTTGTGTACTACCAATCCTTGCAAAAGAAGTTCTGGCTCATCAGATCTCCTAAGCTGGCCAGCCCAGTTCTGGTTTAGCAAGAATAGACCAAATATACATAGTAACAGCACATATATTACAGCCACCACATACGGTGATGTTACCTATTAACATGTCAGTATAATGTAAGGAAACAGATGAAGCTGACTTGCTGTGTGCGTTATTTCTTTGTATCTTGCTATACTTCCTAAAAGTAAATAAATCTTGAATTTTGGAAATGCCCTGCTGGCTGTATAGTATATATGGCCTTTATATAATTGATGAACAGACAGATTTTGTTATATTCATTTTCACGGTTATATTAACATGAAATTTCCTGTATTCACATTATTCCATATACATTCTTTATTTTTCTCTCCCACAGTAATATTCTAGGAAGGAAACTTCTCTTCCACTTCTTATTAATCAAATATTCTTGGCTTTTGAGACTTTAAGATTTTATTTTATTATCAGGAGTACCTTCCTTTTTTTTTTTTTTTTTTTTTAATTCAAGCGTTTTGTATTCTAGTGGCCTCCCACCTTTTCAAGACATTCTGTGTTTGCTAAATGACCATCAGCAGACGTAAAATCTGCATTGGCATTGGCAAAATAATGTCAATAGACATAATACAGGATTAATTAGAGAGTCTGGGTTGTAGAAAATTAGTTTGTATACTCTTTCACTGCCTGTATTATCATTCTTAATGAGAACTACATGGGGCTGCGAGTAAAACTTCCCATTTATAGGTGACTTACACTGACACACTTTTTTCTGTATATGAGTTATTATTTATGCATATAAAATTACATAAATAATGTTCACAAACTTTGGAAACTTGACCCATTTGACCATGGGAAAAGGTAGTTACAGAACCCTCAGATACACGGTCACTGCCTACTCTTGTCTTTCAGTACCAAGTGCAGTTAAACTGTTAGAATAACCAGCCAAAAAAGAGGCAAATCCTCCTATATTTGCTCTGTTTGAGTCAAGGTTGTATCCCTTTATTAAAGGTGTGCTATAGCTTATTTAGAAGCTTACAGATGTGGTGCAGAAATTGTTGTGCAAGGTTCTGTGATCTATGTTATGCAGGAGGTCAGAGCAGACTGTCACAGTAGTTCCTCCCAGTCTCAGATTGGATGAATCTTTTCTATTTGACCTGGGATATTGGAAATGGTAACAGGTGATAGTGGGGTGAGTTTAAACAAAGCAGTTGCCAACAAGCTGTTAAAAGAAAACAATAATATTTTTGGTTTTTCCAGTCTCATTCTCTCTCTTCTGGTAGCAGTGAAATTCATGATCGCCCAAGGGGAGCTGATATTCTCTAGAAGTGACGTGTGAAGAGAAGGGAAGCCAAAGGGAATTATTTTTCTTCAGTCCCCTCAAGACTAAATCTTATAACTTAGCAGTCATAGGAAAATAAAGGAAGGAAAAATCCATGGAGCTCTCTGACAGTACTTTTACCAGTGAGACTTTCACAACAGTAAAACACAGGAGAGCTAGAACTTTAGGGAAAAGAAAGAACTGTTTGAAAACTAATCACTGACATTCTAGGGGAAAAGGGATCCTGAGTTTACAATATCCTAGGAGAGTCAATATAAACAAAATTGGGGAAAAAGAGAAGAGGATGGCAGGTGAATGCTCGCACACCTAATAGACCTTGAGAAACATGCCTAGCTGTTCTAGTATAGCAGAGAGAATTCATTCATCCAGCTTTTAGCTCTGCAAGTTTCTTTAGGGTAATATGAATAGAATTGATGTCCCAATTTTAATAGAATGGAAAAGACAAAAGGGTGACATTTTTAGGACAATAATACAGATAAAAACCAGTGTTTATTTAATATTAATTTCATTTTACTGCAGGTTTGTACAGTCAGTGCAGTAGTTTACCCAGTATACTCCCTACACAGCACTCATGTTTCATCTCTTCCTGGGGGAATGGAGCTTATTGATGGCAATCTTCCGATGGTGTAAACAAATCACACAGAAACAGCTTTTGTTACACATCCAGGAAATATGGCATGTGGTATTACAGCATAATTTAAAACAAGGTAATAATAACTGAATACTGCCCATCAGAATTTACTCTGGAGGCTTAATGGAGGATAAATGTTTTGTATCACAGAGATCTGACTCCCATTTTGCTGTCAGTTTATGTATGCAGCAATTCAGCTATGGGTGAGAGTGAGTTTGTTGGGGTGGAGAAGGGGAGAGTAATTTGAATTTTAAAAAATATTTTATGTAACTTACTTAAGATATTTTGTTAGAGCAAACTAACTTCAAGTAGGTTTACAATCTGAAAATAATCTCTCATAGCAGAAACCTAATTTCAGTAATAAATGGGGGAATTTTTATTGTACTCCTTGAGGTGAATTAAACACACGTTTGTGCTTAAATATATTTTTTTAAAAAAACATTGGACAGAATCCTACCACCATAAGTGGTTCTACAAGGAGTCTGCAAAGATGCATCACAAGCTGATTCATTATATACACTTGCAGTGCCATCAGTCCCATGAGCATTGGCATGGGGAGTCTCAGCCAGGTGTTGGGTCCATCCCCCACTGCCAGCTCTGCTGCTCAAAGGTGGCCCCTGAACACTGACATTCCAGGATTTCTACAAGACAATGCTGTGGCTATTTCTTATTTCATCAGCAAGGGGAACTTCACTCTCTTACAGGGAGTCCTTCTATCTCTCGCATTCCAGCTTCTAGCCAGTTCAACCCCTTCTGCAGATGGGCCTTTTTGCCCTCCATGCCAGATCGTTTCTTTGGTCACAAATTACCACTGCTGAGCCATTACCATTTGAATTTCCCCTTCAAATACTTCAGCAGTGATGTTAAGCCTGTATCTGTATAAAGTCTCTCCAAATAACTTAAGTGAAAAAGGAAGAAGTAGTAAAGCTAGTATGTTGAACCCAAATATAGCTATCTAGCTCAGGATTTGGGGCTTACGATGCACTCCCTTTCTATGCTTTCTATAATTGGCAGTGTTTACACTTTTCATTAATATTAATTTCATTCTTATTGTAATGTTTAAGTTGCATCTGGACTCATGCATCCATGGTGTCTTGGGGAGGAAGGAAATTTGTTCAATTTTACTTCTAGTGCCTTTCATCAGGCTGCTTTTATTTGAATCTGCCTTTGTGTTTTATGCTTATAGCAAGATGCTTTTGAATCTTCATATTTTTAGGGAAGACCTTGTTTGCCTTTGCAACTCTGGATTGTGACCTAGTTGTATGTCAGAATCTTAAGTCTGTCTACTGGAAGCCTGTTTGCAGAAGTGGGGTGTTACAGAGTTGTCATTCTGAGCAGCTAACGGTGACACATATGGGATCTCCCAAAGTCAGAATGACATCACTGATTATTCCTGAAGACTGGGTTAGTTTCCTAGAAATCAGGACAACAGAGGTCAATCAAAAGGAGAAATAGGGATTATCAGTTGCATATCTGAAAATTAAAACATCTGTCTTCCTTGTGACGTACCTCCTCAGATCTTGGAAAATACTTGGGTATTTTTTCCTTTTCTTTCTGCTCATTTCCAGCATAATGGATTTCATTCTCTTCCTCTTGATGATTAAGTGTGGCAGATTCAGTCATGGCCCCTGGAGCTGCTTTCAAATCAATACAGAGCTGACAGTAACATCTGGAGTATGAGGAGAAAAAAATGACAGCACTAGTGAGACCTCAGCTGTACCACCCTGTGTAACTCTGTATGTGATAGCAGTAGTGACAAAGAATCATAGAATCATTATGGTTGGAAGAGACCTCAAAGATCATCAAAGAGTACATTTTTGAGCTGCCAAGTTAGTTGCAGCTTTTAAGAGCTAAATATTTAACTACTAATAGCAACACAAAAATGCAGGTTTCCATTCAGTAGTGTAACATGCGCAAATGTATTGTGACCAAAAGCTAGTATGAAGCTCCTTTCTCAGGAAGTTTACAGCTTGAAGACTGAAGCTTTGCATGTGTCATGGACTAACCCCGGTAGCCAGCTAAATGCCACACAGCTGCTCACTCACTCACTCCCAGTGGGATGGGGGAGAGACCTGGAAGGGCAAAAGTGAGAAAACGTGTGCATTGAGATAAAGACAGTTTAATAGATAAAGCAAAAGTTGCATGCGCAAGCAAAGCAGAACAAGGAATTCACTCTGTACTTCCCGCTGGCAGGCAGGTGTTCAGCCATCTCCAGGAAAGCTGGGGTCTATCGCACGTAATGGTTACTTGGGAAGACAAACACCATAGCACTGAATGTGTGTGTCCCCCCCTTCCTTATTCTGCCCCCAGTATTTATTGCTGAGCGTGATGTCATATGTTACGGAATATCCCTTTGGTCAGTTCGGGTCAGCTGTCCTCGCTGTGGCCTCTCCCAGCTTCTGGTGCACCCCCAGCCTCCTCGCTGGCAGAGTGTTGTGAGGAGCAGAAAAGGCCTTGACGCTGCATAAGCACTGCTCACCAATAACTGAAACATGGTTGTTTTACCAACACTGTTTTCATCACAGATCCAAAGCATAGCACCATGTAAGCTGCTATGAAGAAAATGAACTCTATCCCAGCCAAAACCAGCGTACCAGGAAAGAAGGGACAGGAGCTAGTCTGAGTTTTCTGTTCAGAGGACACATGCAGCAGGAAATTTTACTCATGAAATCCAGGAGTTTCTCTTTGGATTGTTTTGTTGAAAATAGCAGTACCATACATTCTCTACATGCAGCTCCCAAATCGGTGCAGAAGACAAATCTGTCTGGGATTATTTGTAGTTTCAAGCCATTCTCATCTTTTCCTACATCTTCTTTCTCTTCATAAATCCCTGACTGCTCTTTGTTAAAAGGGCATTCCTTCAGACTGTATTGTTTTAGTACTGACACACTATGTGCTGTCTTGGCTGTAGGAGGTTGTGGTCAGAAAATTCTGCCTGTTGTTATCAAAAAGACTAGCAACCTTAGCGGACGTCCTCTGAAATAATTTTGGTTTTTAATGAACATTATGTATGATCAGCCTGTGCCTGCTTGCATGTTCTAGTAAAACATGGCATCTTGAGGCTGTGTCTGTTACAGTTTTGATAGGAATTACTGCCTCTGAAGGTATATAAGGTTTTTTTTCAGCTATCCTAACTTCTTTATTAGTGTCAGCTTTTGTCACAGAAAGAACACAAGCAGCACAGACCTTCTATTCTCATCTGCTGACTAAACTGTTTACCATTTCCTACCACTTCCCACTTTGTCACTAGTGTTCATGTTTGTCCTGATTTGGCTAAAACAGGACTATTTCTCCTTTCAGGAGGTTTTGGGTATTTTTCTTTCAATCAAATCCCTTCTCAGTAACTGCACTTTCTAAAAGTGCAGCTACATGTTTTTTCAGACACTGTCTGCATTTCAGACTTGATAACACCTGACATTTACAGTTGCTACTGAACTATCAGTAGGATTGGTATGCAGAATGGCCCATGTTTATACTTATCCCTATGAGAACCAAGGCCACTGCTGGCCCTCTTTTGTTAAGCAAGTAAAAAAACATAAAAGGGCCACACCTGCGAAAAAGTGTGGACGGGACAGGTAACCAAAAATGGACCAACGAAGTATTCCATCCCATCCACGTCATGCTTAGTATAAAGCTAAGGGATCACAAGGGTCATGCTCTCTTCTTTCATGGCCGGCATCCCTGCATACCTGTGGGACCCTGCTCGCTCTCCTGCCTCCGACCCCAATCCGTGCATTCCTGAATCTGGTTCTTGTCAGCTGCGGTGTCCGATCTGGGACGTCTGGGTGTCTGCCCTGCTGCGGCAATGGCGTGAGCCCCTGCGGCCTGTAATTCCCTGCCCATCATTGGGAAACTCAGTATCGGTTTTGTGTACTTTTCCTCTTATTTCCATTATTGGTAGTATTAGTATGAATATCTTTATACTATTTCTGATCATATTGTATTATTAAAGTAGTTTTCATTTCCAATCTGTAAGTCTCTCTCCCTTTCCTCTATCCCTTCCCCTCCCGGGGGGAGGGAGGGGTTAACAGAGAGCATCTACCACCTGTTTAAGAGCCGGCCCAGCCTTAAACCGTGACAATGTTGGCCACCATTT
>NW_009629327.1:0-7433 GCF_000690535.1 Cariama cristata | reverse complement strand
AGGAATAAGAAAGGCTCCCAGCATCAAACAACTTAACATACAGACTTCATGATCGCTCTTTGAAGTAGGCATGGCTCTGAAATCACAGCGGCATCCACAGCTCCTGCTTTGAGACAATACTTTTACCTTCAAATTTCAGGCCTTATTTCAGGTGAAGCACTGCCCCCCTTGAGGGGAAGAACCCATTTTGTTCCCAAGTGCTTGAAGCACTGCACTTTGCAGGGCACCCTGTACCGGTGTTGAGACCTTTACAAATATTCCAAGACACTCCCAGGGAAGAATCCTCCCTACAGCCTTGCTTTCTTGCAAACTATTCTGTTTCTCTGCCCTAGCCACTTCTTAGCATATGCTCCGGAAGTTTTCCAGGAGTACATAATGGTTTGCTGTCATCGGTCCTCAGCGTCAAATACCTCAGCAGTGGGACAGCTCTGCCAGAGAGCTGGAAGGTGTTAATCCTACACACAGATCCACCACCTGTAATTCTAGTCAAATGTCTTTTCAAGGCCGGACTGACAGATTTAAATCCTAATGGCAGTCTATAAATTCTGCAAGACAGGCTTTTAATATCCTAGTCAATGGCTGCGCTTTCTAATTCTTGAGAATACTTCAGCATATTCCTCCTTCCCCATCCCCTTTCTAAGACACCATCACCAGATCTTGAAATCCTATCATCATTTTATCCAGGTGCTACAAAATTGATCCCCTATGCACTTTGATGCAGATGAGTTTTTTTGAAACTTCTCTACAGTTAAAAGAATGAAGGCTAGAAAATGTTTTGAATTTTTTGATCAAAAACTTCTCATTTGGAATGGTGCCTCTGTGGGCAGTAATTCTGTTGAAGGAACTAATTTTCATCTTTCAGACTGTAGGGCATATACATCTATATCTGCATCAGGTCATTGCATTAGTTCTCAGCAGGTAAGAACCAGTATCAGTTCAAAGCCCTGCTTTTCATTTTTCCTGTAGCCCATTTATGAAGATTTTGCGTCCTGTTGACAGACACCTTGGATATCAGGTTGCATAGGACCTTCTTTATGTGGACAATTGCTTTGTAAGAAAGCATTGTTTCTGCCTTAGTGATGAACTCAGTATAATGTTAGGTGAAGTAAAATCATTAGACCTCTGCATAAATATGCTAAAATTTATACTATACTCTTACCTTAGCATCTGTAACTCGTAGGAGTATTCACCTCTCAGTGTCATTTCCAGGCCTTCCTGAAACTCATCAGGTAATTTTACCACCAAGCACAAATAAAAACTTCTGGATTTGCTGGGAAGTAGCATTCAACACACATACTAGGTGCTAGAGGAGATGCTTAGTAGCATCCTTAATTGAATATTCACACTCATATTTCAGGCAAGTGTCCTGTATTATGCCTTCAATAGTGAAAAATTCCATCCATTGTTATCTACAAAGGCTGTCTTTTTTTTTTCTATCCAAACTCAAATTTCAGAAATATGGCTTGTAGGACAGAACACATTGTGTGTAGGCTAGAATACCTTGTGCAGAGCCCAGCTGCATCTTCTTGAAGACCTGCTCATAGGTTTTGGAGGGGCTGCTGTTAGGTGCCTCTGCAGCCACCTTTTCTCCAGGCAGAACAAGCCCACTTTCCTCAGCCTTTTCTCACAAGGCAAATTCTCCAGCCCCTGACCATCTTGGTGGGCATCCACTGAACTCACCCAGCTGATCTAGTCTTTCATTTACTGTGAAGCCCACAACAGACACAGTATATAGATGTGGTCTACTGGGTGCCAAATAAAGCGGGATAATTAGTCTTCTGGTTCTTCTGTGATTCATACAACCCAGGCAACTTTTGGCTTGCATTGCTGCAAGGACATACTGCTGGCTCAGGCCTGGCTTGCTGTCTGTTAGGATGCTGAGGTCCTTTTCAGGCAGAGCTGCTCCCCAGCCAGGTAGCACCCGGCTTATATTGTTGCTGGATGTTCTTCCTTCCCAGCTGCAGGACTTTTTGTATGTCCTTTCTGAATTGCTTAAGGTTCCTCTCAGCCTGTTGCACTGTTTACTACAAATGTACGAGCCTCTTATAATTTCTACTAAAAATAATTTTACCTTTATTTAGTGAGTTCTGAAGAACTCGAACGCACCTCAGGAATATTCCAGTATAAAATCTAAATACTGTTATTCTGTTGTCCCACCTTGCTACCCTAAAATATGTAGTTGTAAAATAAAATAAAAGGAAGCAAAATAGAAATTATTCTAAAAATAAGTGAGAGAAGAAAATAATAAAATAAGAGAGTATAGTATTTGCATTTTATGAAAATAGAAAGTTTTTTTTTTCCTTCATTTAAATTACTTTTCCTTCCCATTTTGTTGTTTAGCAGCATTGGCAGTTTACCATTCAGTTGCTACTTTTAACACTTACTCTTGTTCGACCACATCTAATTCTGCTAGACACTGTGCATATTAATAACATTTAAAAAGTAAAATGACCAAGAGAAAGTGTGGGATTATATCAGTCCTGATAAATTTCATTACAAAAATTAAAAAAAAAAAAAAAAAAAAAAAAAAAAAAGGGGGGGGGGGGAAGGGGGAGAAATAGGCTTTCACTTTGTCAGTCATAATCCTGACCCAAGTAAAGGCCGAGCTTTAAGGAAGTGTCTCCCCCTGTCCCTGCACCCCCCATCAGTACACATGAAAAAGTGCTTGCAGCCAAGTGCTCTTTGCAGTGTACCCTTTCCTTTGGCAGCTTCTTTCCAGCCCCATTCCAAATGGAGCTCTAGGCTTTCTCTTAATTCCAAACCTAACCCTAACTCTGACCCTCATTGCAGTCTTGAGTGTAGGCTCATCTTTTGACCCTTCACTGTGTAAAGAAGTAACCTAGGCAAGAAAGTATAGCTGAAAATTCTTCCCATGAGTTCAGTCATTCATCTCCATCTAGCAATGCTCTGCCTCTTCGCTTGCTATTGCAACAGCAATGCTGAATCTAAAACCACCTGTATACTCTTTTGCCTCACTGCAAGATACTTCTGCACCAATGCCTCAACAAGCATCTTGTGATGCAAAAAGTTATTAAGTTTGTCTCTGCACTGAAAAGTTACCTTAGAAGTGATGTTCCTATGTTTATTGCAACTCAGCAACTGCAGACCAAATGAGCTTGGATTAGAAGTATGGTTTTGGTTTTTTGTAATCGCACCAACACTGGAAACTAAGTCTGGGATCTTCTAAACACCTGCAAAAACTGGAGTTAAGATATTTTGCTCTGGATACTTCAAAATGAAAGATTCCTCAATCAAGATTGTATCTTCAAAAGTTGTATAAGGTGGAAACATATGACATATCCTGCCATGCTCATATCAGGCCTCACAGAAAAGCACCATTTTCCTCCTCCTCTCAAAACAGAGACATTACTTAGAATTATCTGTGTGAAGAGTCTTAGGGAACAAAGTCTTGGGCAAATAATTAAATTTATTTCTGTGAATATTCATTTGGATTTTTAAACTAATTAATGTTGAGTGCTTTGAAATAATTTTGTATTTACTATTCATGTCTATCTGGGGAATCAGTTTCTCTCATGCAAATTCTCACAAGTAGCCTGAGCAGGATCCAACTGTGAACTACAAAATGTGTATATCAGAATTCCCACTGCTCTTGTTATCTAAACTATTCAGTCTGGAACGGAATAACATTTAATTTCACAAATGATTGTAAAGAATCTGTGTGTCAAGATAATTTCTGCATTTGTTAAGGAAATTAGTCTTGATTAATAATCTATGGAATAATATTTCCCCACATGTGAATTTCATCACATTTATGAAAATGTTCCTTTCAAAATCTAACATTTCCAGTAAGAATTGTGAATATGCCAAGAAAATCTTGCTGCTAAGGCCATGGACTAGAATTTTGACCTCAGTCTTCCTGTATAAAATTGGTCTTGTCACTACAAGCTTTGTTGTAGGCTTCAGGTCAGGGCTAGTGTTTTATTCTGTGTTCGTAAAGTGCATAGCACATTACCTCTGTCTTCCACATAATTCTTGTTATAACTTAAGAAAAAAACACATATTAAACAACAACATACTAAAAAAATAAATATATATTTTTCCAGAACTGGTAAAAACAATGTAGTTTATACAAAGCTTTTCCAAAGCATCTTCACATTTAAGAATGTCAAATCCTATTAAAAAGACAATGGAAATTTAGATTACCAAATATCTCAAATAATTTAAAAAAATCCTTTAATGTATACTTAGAGTTACACTATCATTTTAATGAAATAATAATTTTATAATTATTGTGTATTTAAGCAGTGTTATGCTGAACCACTATGTTCATTAGCAAGGACTTTGCTTAGTAAAGAAAACTTCTGATCTGTTCTACTGCAGTATTCTTTATTTTCTATTCAAAAGAGAAAACTGTTTGGTATATTACATACAGAAGTTCAGCGAGAAATTAGGTATTTATGAGCTGCCATGAGCAATGCAGGTTTTCTTTATACACCTTATATAAAACAGGATTAATAATTGTAAGGAAATTACCTACGATTAAGCAAAAATACAAAAAGCATCCTTGAGGTCAATCGTTGAGGAAAACAGCCTCAACAAAAAACGTGATTTTTTTGTCAGGAAGCTGCTACTTAAAGTAAAACACTGTGCTTCTAGAATTCAAAATTAAATCAATGCTTTCTGCATGTTCAGTGTAGAAGTAAATTACAAAATTCATTATAATTTATAGTTAAGAAAACAATTTGGTTTTGAAGTATGGTAGAAAAGAGGTAGTGATAATGAAAATCATGAGTTCATACAATAAATGCATAACATAGGGATAACATTTTAATGTGTCCATCAGTACAGAGTGAGACTTTTGTGTAATAAAACCCAGAGGTTTAACACCAGATATTATAGTTGTTCTCTGTAGGACTGTCATGGTTTAACCCCAGCTAGCAACTAAGCAGTGTCACAGAAATTCTAATCTTTTTATGGACTTTTTATTCTTCTGCTGTCTCATCTCATCATGCTACCTCAGGTTGTGTACAACTTACTACAGTCATCTCACAGAGCAATGTTTTGTGATAAAGCAAAATGTCACCTAACTTCTTTTTGGTGTTTCATGCCTATATAGAGTTTAGGAACTGTAGCTCGAACAGTGCTAAAGCAAGGAATGGGCTGATAAAATCCTTACAGAATTCAACATGGGCAAATGCAGAGACCTAATAAACTGAAGCAAGTTCAGCAGAGGGCCATCAAGATAGTCAGGGGCTGGAGCACTTCCCTGTGACAAGACCCTGAGGGAAGTAGGCTCCTTCTGCCTGGAGAAGAGGTGGCTTTAGGGATACCTGACAGCGGCCGCTCCAGTACAAGGTCATGAAGAAGACGGAGCCAGGCTCTGCACAGTGGCACATGGTGGGGCAGTGAGAGACAACAGGAGTAAGCTGGAACAGGAGAGGTTCAGCCTGGCTACAAGGAAAACATTTATCTCCAGGAGGACAGCCCAGCAGTGGATCGATCAGGTTGCCTGGAGAGGTTGTGCAGTCTCCCTTCCAGGAGGTTTCCAAGAGATGACTGACTGTTGCCCTGAGCAACCTGGTCTGACCTCACAGTTGATCCCACTTTGAGCAGGAGGTTGGACTGGAGCCCTCTTGAGGTCGTTGCCAACCTGAGGTATCCTGTAATCCTAAATCATCCATAATTTCTGAAGTCAAGACACTTGTTATGGTTTTGCTGAAGGTGTGTAATTACTTTTCAAACTTCCAGTGCACCAGAATCTCTGTAAAATCAGTACGGTGCTATTGATACCACTATCAAAACACAATTGTTTTTCAGAATACTTAGCTGAGAGTTCTTCCTCTTTCCTTCTGTCCCCTTCTAAATGTCTCTTTTACATTTTATACACAAACTTGTTTATTCCATAGTTTTACTCTATGGTGTTTAATACCTCTTTTACTTTACATCAGTATCTAGAGGTATAATTTTCATATGCAGAAGCTAGGATATGTAAAAATGAACAACAAAAACTAATCCTCCAAATATATTCCATTCTTTTTCTGACAGGTTAAAAGCACAGCAATAGGAGTTAGCTGGCTGATAGGAAGAGCACCCGGCAGTCATTAAGGAACGTTTAAGGGTTTCATAAAGTTAAAAGATTTTTTAGATTAGAGTTTTCACTTAGAGAAGTCCATAATTCAAAATTAAATCAAAAATCAAATGGAAATAAATAAGCAGTTAGAAACATGCTCTTAAAAACTGATTTTTAGAACTTCTAATTTTGCTACAGGTACATGTATAAATGGAAAAAAAAATAATTTCAAAGGACTGATATTTAAATGGCAGTAAACTTGTGGAAGAGTGTGATAAATAGGCTTCTTGTCTGCATGTCAGACTGCCTTACGTTGTATACTGTAGAAACTGCTTCGTACAGCCTTACTCTTTTTTGCTAGAACAGCTTTGGTTTTTTTGTTGTGCAATTTTGTGTGCTTATTTATATATGTGCCAGTACTTTTCTGTTTGTCATAGACTTGCTATTTAGCTTTCAGTTCGGTAGTTGAATATTCATACAGCACTTCATATTTGGGATTACATATACAATGGTATGGTAATGCTAAGTATGCATTTTTGCTTGTACTCAGTGCTTTTTCAAAAAAAAATATACTTACTCAGCAAACTTCTAAGTTTCAGGGTGTCTCAGCTAGATCGCTTATTAAGAATTGTCACATATTTTACTATTTTTTAGCTTGTTTTCTGTGATAATTATTGTTCTCATTCTTTAAATCAAGACTGTCCTGGAAAATTTCAGTGGCCATTTGCTGATCATGTTTTTGAACCTAAATATAGTAATTCCAACTTGGTTCCAAGAAATTTCAGTTGTTTGTTTGTCTTGTGGGCAATCACTGTGTGAGACATGTTATGCATATACTTACAGGGTCTTTGATGTCACTAATAATGTGGGTCCTGCATATGCTTTCTCTAGCTCTCCTATTCGATTTGCCTGTTCCAAGGTGCCCTTTGTCTATTTGTTTCAGTATTTTCCTTATTATTACGCCTACAATTTGTGGACTTTTCAAGAGCATTGCTGAAGTCCCTGGAAGCTCATTTTTACTAGAAAAATGAGTAGAGAGCATTAGTCTTTTCGCTCCGTTTTATAGTGTCATTACTTGTTAGTTTTTATATTTAGTGGTTGTTGTTTTCAGATCACTCCAGATGCTTAAAGCTATAGCGTGTAATGCTTTTGTAAGGGACAGGTACTCTTGTCGTTTCTTTTAGGTTAGTGGCCTTGAATACTGCAAGTTTGATAATATATCCTCAAGAATGTGCTTCCCGTTACCAAATAGTAGTCTACTTTCTTCAACTTGTAGCCCATATTGAGCATAGGACTACGGAAGTAAATAATAGCATAGCATCTGTTATCTAGGAAATATAGTCTAAATTGACTTGACAAAAAGTGACTTGACTAAGGCTATAGAATATTTCTATGGCAGAGC
>NW_009629326.1:50450-50880 GCF_000690535.1 Cariama cristata | reverse complement strand
TGCCTGACAGGATTTCTGCCACGGCCGGGCTGTTTCGGGGGCAAAATCGACCTGAAAGGTGGCTTAGCCCCGGAGGTGCGAGTAGGGCTGCTAGCTGCACGCTCTTAGTCTAAAAAAGTGGCACAGGGGAAGGGGTACGGCTACAACACGACTGGCACCCCACGCACCCCGACGTTTCTTTTTCCTGAAGGGCTCCTGAGGGCTACATGCTGCTGTAAGGACACCTTACGGTGCGTGAAGCCTGTTGTTAGGCGAGTGGAAGAGCTCATTCTGGATGTCACCTCAAAGCATATGGAGGAAAATAAGGCTATCAGGAGTAATCAACATGAATTCACCAAGGGAAAAAAAATTATGCTTGACTAATCTGATAGCCTTCCATGATGGCATGACTGGCTGGGTAGATGAGGGGGGAGCAGTGGAAGGGGGCCTG
>NW_009629326.1:24121-50308 GCF_000690535.1 Cariama cristata | reverse complement strand
GTGGTTGCCCGTGCTTTGGCAGGGGGTTGGACTGGGTGGGCTCCAGAGGGCCCTGCCAGCCCCCACCGCTCTGGGATTCTGGGATTCTGTGATTTGTGTCTCTCACTGTCACCATAAGGAGAATATAAGGTGAACAGCTATGGGCTCAGGCAGGTACTTAAGGATTTAAGACCCTGTTTTTAACATCTTGATGGAAGCACAGAGTGAGTTATTTAGCAAACACTGGATATGAAGGGCTACCAGAGCAAATAGCAGAAGCCAGGTATTATGGCTTGCAGTTCTAGTTTTTTAATTAAAAGACATTTTTTTATGACCATTTGGGTCCATGTTTAAGGGGAGCAATACCTGCTTTAAAGTGCACACATTTTTAATTGTAATTGTGCATGCACTTTGGTAGTGCCTGAATTATTTTTGACATTTCATGATAAGCAATTGATTTTTAATGACAAGTTGCCCAGGAGAAACAATTTAGGCATATTATTCTATTTACAGTTCACTGGATAAATATTGAATATCACTGAATTAATTAAAGTGTCCTGAGAGAATGACTATTATTTTGTAAAAAAAAGAGAGTCACATTAGTCAAAATGCTGCTCTTGGAAGAACAATTTGCATTTTTCCAAGTCTGCTTATTGTTATTCTTCTTTTAAAATTCAAATGGCAAATAGTGAAAAAAGGCAGAAAGGTTCTTCACATACACCTCAGAAATTATTATCTTTTTTTTTTTTCCTCCAATGTACATTACAGTATTTATATTGTAATCTATGCAGGTACACAACTGCAGCAGGACCATATGGTTCCATGCTGTCACAGAGGTTACTGGCAAGGAACAGATCTCCCTAACCAAACCACAAGGAGCTGTTTCCCTTCTGTTATTATACTTTTTAGAAGCCCCACAGGGCAAGAAACAGATTAGTTCTTTCTTTCCCCATCCACTTTGGGAGACTGACTGGGGTGCCTATGCCTGCGCTGCTGTAGTCTAACATAGGGGTTTCACACAACTTAAAGAGCCTTTCTAGATACAGTCCTCCCAAAATGATCCTGTGGAGAAAACTTTTTACCCTAAACTATGCCATACTGCATGGCTCTGTCCTTCCAGGCCAGCCTCCCATTGAAGTTGGACATTTGGGGAGAACACTGTAGGAAAGCTTACCTTCTTTTTTAGAAAACCCCAGAGAAAACAATGTTTCATGTAAATTTGTTCCTTCTGTCTATCCTCAGAAAATATGTGTTATGATCCAACTCTTGGGTCAACTCATGACTTAGCCGATGAGAAAATTGATTTTGGAGATTGTCCAAGGCAGGCACACAAAGGATTTTCAGATGTGTTTGTACTGAAGACAATGAACTACTGGCTCACTCATCGCAGGCTTTCTGAAACCGATTCTGGCTAGTGAGCAATCAGCCCCCCCAGAGCTCCCTGCTCCTGTGAGACAGGTATTTGACAGAGACAGGCCAATTTTCCCCTCCCACGCTCCTCCACTTTGTGCAACACGATTTAGGTATATTTTACAATTGAGATTGTCTTGGCAGTCTTTCATTCTGGTCCTGAACTGCAACAGCTATTGCAAAGCATCCAGGTTAGGGAATGGTAGAAGAATTTTAAAAGTTTCTAGAATAACTAGAAGAAAAAAAGATTGAGGTTTTGACTGTTTCAGTTTGTTACAATAAAGTGCAAGCTGTTCCATATTTTGTGGAAAAAAATGTTGATTCATGCCTGCAATAGTCTGACATAGTTTTCTTAAACAGTTTACAAATTGTATGTCTTACCTATCCAGAAGGATCCAGTAAGTTGATATATATTGCATGCAGCTAATTTGGGACAAGATAAGTGAGAAACCAAGAATAATTTAAATGCTACATATATTCCATGATTTTATTATCTTTGTAAGAGATAATTAGTTCATCTTTTTAAATAGCATTGTTTATGTAAACAAGATTGCCAAGACATTTATGAGATGTAAGCATAACAAACTTTAAATCCTGCTTTCATTGGGAAGCCAAGTCCCACAGGGCTGTGATTAGCCCTTAGATCAAGACATAGTACAAATGCTTGTTCACTATCACTGGAATTATTAGACTTGCAAGAATTTTCTGAGAAGCACAGAATGAGAAAATTACTGTAATTTTGCAACTGAGGAATGTGTTTCCAGCATACA
The DNA here is from genome assembly GCF_000690535.1 of Cariama cristata. NCBI lineage: Eukaryota > Metazoa > Chordata > Aves > Cariamiformes > Cariamidae > Cariama > Cariama cristata. Next base: position 48,149 of record NW_009629326.1, on the reverse strand, counting down.
AGAGCTGATACTTTAAATACTTGCCACTGTGGAATCTACCTTTCCAACAGGTTCTGAAGATCACAAACTCTTTTGCTTGTGAACCATGCTGGGCTAGTCAGCATTCTTGCTTTGAGCTAGTTTTATGGCTTTTCTACATAACAAATTAGTATAAAGGAAAGCATAGTATGGATTTACAGTATGTTAACTATTCTTCTCTTTGGAAACCTAAAGTATTCCCCGTGCCCTATTCAAATGAGCCGTACATTATTTGGCTGACTACAGCCATTTTGTTGGGTTGATTTTAGTCAGGTTCAGTAGATTTCCACTGGAGTAGAATGGCAGAGGCTACAAGTACAGTGAAAAAGTTAAGAAAATGTAAAAGGGGAGGCTAATCTGAATGTTTATGTGAGTAAATAAGACACAAAGGTGGTACTGTCCTTTGTATTTATCTAAATACTACTTTGTGCGTGAAGGATTTGGGTAGGTATTAAAAAAAGAAATTGTATACGTGGTCCTTAATTCCTGTCTTAAATTGCGGTAGGAAACAAAGGTGAGAAGTTTGGTGTTCTGCTGCTCATGTGCAAAGCCCACCAAGCCTGTTGAAAGATTAGCATGAAACTGAAACAAGGAAACTACCATTTTGTTTGAGCACTTGGGGTTGGGTCTGGCTGTAAAAGACTGTTCCATTGTTAACAGATCATGAAAGCCCTTTTAACTGCACATTGCGATAGTAGCAAATACGGATGAGTGAGGTTTATTGGTACAATAACAAGTTGCCGTGTACCAAGAGGCCCAATTTTAACAATTGAAAAAAAAATAAAATTAGCTACCTTCATTTTTACGTGCCTAACCTAAGACTCTACCCTTACCTGCCTGTATTGCCTGTACCAGAGCAGGACCCAGTGTGCTTTTGACATAATCCCTCTGTCTCCTTGATCATGGTAGATGGCTATAATTCAACTGTGTGCCTTCACACAGTCCTACAGGCAGTCTGAGCTCACACTGCTGATAAGTACCAACTGCCCGCACAGCAGGCTATGCCAAAACCTTTCTGCAAAATAATCCGTGAGTAATTTACGTCTTCAACATTAACCATGGGACACTGCTGCATGACAACATTCCTGATCCACCTACACGGTGCCTAAGTCTGTGCTTGGTCTGGAGGGCGGGCAGAGCCTTGTTATCCAGCCTAAGCCCATGGTGTTCGGTCTGACCGCACAGTTTGGTTACATCCTATGAATATGAAGGGCTTAACTTTCTCTCTCAATGTGCTTCTAGGCTCGCCTACAGCCTACACTGAGCCAGGGCTTGCATCAGTCATTGAGGACGTCAGGGAAATGGAAGCTTCAGTCCAAGCTTAAAATATAATGTTAATACACCTCTGGAAAATGCCAGAAATAATAATTAACCTTGTTGTAAAGATAAGACTCTTTGTAAATGTGTTGACATAAATCATTATAAAAAACATATAATGTATATATTATAGGGTAAGATATCCATATGCTGTATGCATAGGGCAAATTAATTAAAAACTACTTCCTGTCCGCGGTCTGTTTCCTAACTGGAGAAACAGTGACTTTCAGTCCAAGCATTAAGCAGATCATCTACAGTAAAATTAGTTGGAAAGGAAAGCAGGGTCGCTCTGTCTTCAAATGCTAGCTAAGAAGATAGAACAGCTCCCTTCTCTGTAATTTTCTTTAATTTTTTGAAGCTTGATGCTTCTTCCATTCTGTTTTGTAAATTGTTGCATTCCATGTGAAAGTAAAATGGCTCCCCTAGTTGCTATCGACAGTCAAGCTAAAGGGTGATTGTGACTAGCCTGGAATTAATACAGCAGTTCCCGTTAAAATGTCTGTATTGAAGCAGGAATCTTCAGTCATTCCTGTGGGAGGAGTTGTTTTGGTAGTTGTCCATGCAGTTACAAAACAGCACCACGTGACTGGTTAACGTGTATTAATCAACACTGATTTTCAAACATTTGTTAGAGGTGAATAAGAAAGTTTCTCCACTCTGCAGGTACACTTTCTGATAAAAGAAGAAACAAGCAGCGCTGAAAAAGTTGCTGTCAGATTACATTAGCTAAGCTGACACAAGTCCTTTTTAAACTGACATAGAAGAAGTTGCATCTGTGTAGGAAGGTTAGTAAAACCATGCATCTAGGTAACTGGATGAAAATAAACCATAGGTGTATATTCAGGACATATGTCTAATGTAGTTCTATATGGAGCTCTATCACCATAATAAAAAGAGTCATTTGTTTGCATCAGAAGCTTGACAATAGTTTAAATTGATTTGAAATAATTTGACTGAACACATACAATCTCCTTCTGCAGGTGCTCACTGATTTACAGTATCTTATGTAAAAATAAATTAAACCTCTTACCAACTTATGTCAGTATTAGTAAACAATCTCTGTACACAAACACATAATTTAAAACTCTTTTGTACATAACAACTGACACACCTAAAGATATGTAAGTTGAAGGCATTCTCAATCTAGGCACCCTCCAGTCATCTAGCCAGAGGCTATGCACATCTCCATTGACATACTGTCATAAGAGACACCGAACCATGGTAGTCTCCAGGCCCGCTGGGGGATGCATGCAGCCTATTAACCCCTTTCCCAAACTTTCTTGAGAACTACAGATCCAGTCATTTTCACTGGTAACAAGTCACTGTTCACTCTAGTTTTACACTGGTACAATTAATAACATTTTGCAAGTTATGATTGAATCCGCAGGTTGAGCTCCCTCAGCTATGGTGGCTTGAGAAGGCATGAAAAGCAGAAACATCCCACTTTCCTATCCCCCTGCCAACTTTATTTTGTCATAAAGGTTAACATTTCTGTCTTTGAATATATAGAAGGATAATGCCAATAGGATAAGAAAAACCAGTTTATATGTAGCCACACATCCAGTGTTTGTTTCTCCCCCTGTTTTCCCAGGACTGCACTCTGACCCGTGTTACTTTTTATCTGTTTTTCAGCGCAACTGAATTGCAAGTGGGTGAAGAGTTACCTAAGGGAAGTGAGAGCAGAGGTGACTTTCCCAATGTTATACGAGCCTTTATTACATGGTGCCTTTATCCCTACAGTGACTGTGCAACTCCCTTTCAGATCAGGCTTCAGCCACCATCAGCATTTTGCTCTTCTGATAGATTCAGAGATTTCAAAGGAGAAACAAATAGGTCATCTATGTGACCTTTTGTGCAGCACCACTCATAAAATGTCACCAAGCGACTGAGTTAAGCATGTTTCCCATTTACTGATGGCTCTTATGACGCTGCACAAGGATTAGATTGACAAACTGAGCTGACTCGTGGTTTCATGGAGCAACCCAAGAGAATGGAGATAGGTCAGAGAGCAGGCAACGCCTTTTCCTCGTACTGGCAATAGTAAGATATCAAATCAAGTTAATCATAAACGGAAAACAAACAAGTAGCAGAAAGCTTCCAAGGCTGGTATTTAGCCTTGCTGCAATGAACAGCAGTGCCTCTGCCAGATAATTTTTTTTCCTCAGTTAGTCAGTTTACTGAGACATCCTTTACTTGTGGGCAAGAATCTCTGTTGACCTAAACCCCTTCAAATGCCTAGGTTTGTACTAATGTAGCAAATGCATGTTTCTGGTTTCAGCGTTTCCTGCATTTTTTGGGGAAAGTCGATAGACCAGGAACTGACAATGTAACTTCTACATTTAACCGGAAGATTTTCATTTGTTTTCAAACTTGATGCAAGATATTGCTGCCCTTCAGAGAACTGCATTCAATTTAGATATTTGGATTAAATTCAGGTAGCCTGAAATGGACTGTGCATGTTGACAGTTGCTCCTATTACTAAATCCTTGGAACTCTCCGGAGGCCAAAGAGAAAATACACCCAGCATACATTTTCTGTGTTAAACTAGACTAAACTAGACTAAATGAGACTAAGTATTGTCCTCCAGCTGCAGTAGTCTACATTGTTTTCCCTCTGACATTCAGAATGCAAACTCAGTTATACAGGAACCTTATGGGGCCATTTTTGTGTGCCAAGCTCAATGGTGGCACTTTAGAACCAAAAGTGAATTGGTAACAGTTGTCTATAATTAAATGGGCTACAGATCGCTTTAGTTAATTTCCCACAAGCTCAAAGCATGGCTATAGTGCTGGTACTAATGCTAAAGCAGAACTGGTCTTTATTTGATAATATCGACCAGGCCCTATTGCAACTAAGAGCCCTCAACGGGATGTTTGTATATTTGGTTAACAAGGGAAAAGCAAACAAAAAGAGGAGGTAATAACGTGATGTGTCTGATGAACAGTTTTACAATGGTGGAGAAGAAGGAGAGCGTATATGCAGCACTGACTTTTGACCTGGTCCATACCAACTTCCAGGATTCTCCAAATGTTAACAGAAGATTAAGCTATCCATTTCAAAAGGCAACAGTGAGAAAAGCTTCTTCTCTTGATGCAGTAGGGACTACTGCCTGCACAGCTGGATTGTAGATAAATGCCTCTATGTAGCCCTTTCACAAGTTTTATTAAAGGAAGTGATGAGTGTTTGGTGTTTTTGGAAATGTTGTTTCATCTCAACGGCATTTATGATGTCCAGTTTAAAATGAAAGAAAAAGAAAAAATTACTCTACTTTGCGCCCTTCTGTTGCTCTGTTTATACTTGACCACCTTTAAATTTGTTTATTGTTATTTATTGATTAATGTTCGTACAACATGTGAATAACATATAATGCCCACACCTGTTGCACTCTTCTAGCACCTATTTTCCTATTGGTTCCTAATTTCTGTTAGAGGTTGATTTGAAAATGCCAGCAGTATGAACTGCAGTTTTACAAAGGCAAAAACTCAAAGCATGTTGAAATGCTTTTGTTAATGCTGAAAGTTAGTGTTGGAGGGATGAATGAGAGGTGTCCAGTGGGATTATTTTCTTCAGGGAGACTTAAACTTCTACATAATTTGGGCACTCTTGTGATAATGAAAAATCAGTGGTGTGTGACAGAGATATTGAAATCTTAGGGACACAGGCATTTTGTGAAGGAAAAGCAAAATATGTAAAATGGAAAAGCTTGAAGATCATAGAGGATAATTCTCATTGCTAATAATCAGAATTCCATGCGAAAAACAAGAGAGGTATCAGCCATTTTCTTCTTATAATCTTCATCAAATTTCTTATTCTGTGCCACAGTGAAATAATTCTTCCAGTCCCCGACAGTCCCTAAGAAACAGCACAGCAAAAAAAGAAAAAAGATTGATTTATCAGTATTTCCTGAAGCCCATTAGCCATGACTCACTAGCTACTTGCACCTCAAGGCTTATTTCAAAACAGAATGACAACCAGGAAGGCAGAGCTGATGCCAGTAACAAACCTCGGTACCTTTTCTCATGAATGGGGAAATGGAGTGATCCATTATTCCCTGAAATTCTTGAGTGTAGTTTGTCATGGGATTTTCCTTCATTATCTCAAATGAGGTATTATGGACTATCTTGTTTAGAACCTCCTGACTGACATCCTTCTCCAGGAACTTCAGAATCTTCTGAGTTTCTTTCTTTGGATTCTGCAGAGACAATAACATGGGATAAGATATAGAGCCAGGAAAAACAAAGAAATCAGACATAGTGTTAAAGTTGCAACTGTCTGTGAGAAGATCAGGTTATTGGAAGGTTTACTGATACAACTGGTGTTATAATAGAAAACTGTTGATGGTAGGTAGTATCTACCGGACTTCCAGATTTCAGAGCTCTAGAAACACATTCTGCCTTTTACCTCCTTCATATCTTCATAGAAGAGGTAGAGAATACGGTGCTTATCTTTTGCTTTCCACCATCCTTTCACATGGTCATACCAGGAGCCCCAGAGCACTGAAAAAGAAGTAACATCAGCAGCAGCTATAAATGCCCAAACTGTCTTTAGGTGTCTGTGGCCCTCATGTTTCCCTCATAACCAGTGTCTGGGCGTTTCCCAGCTGGTGTTGAATCACTGTGGGCATGACTGCCGTGCTCTGTGCTTACCACAGCATTCGTGCCATTAACCCCTCAGGTGTATGGATGCTCAGAGCAGGATTCATGTGTAACTTTAGAGGGCAACAAATGCAGATGCTTAGCCGTGAATGAAAATCCAAGCTGCCTTTATGGTCGATGGAGAGAAACAGATGTTTCCAGAGTCATTCATCTGATCAGCTGGACAAGACCAGTCTTAATTGGCCCTGCTTTGAGCAGGGGTTTGGACTAGATGGACACCAAAGTTCCCTTCCAACTTGCGTTATTCTGTGATTCTAACTGATTTAAATACTTGTTATACTATCAGAAATGCCTGTTTCTCTCCAGCAAGTATCAAGATGACTGGTTTACACACCAAGATGACTAGCTTGGACAGAGGTAGCCATGTTCTAGATGTCTGCACTGTGACAGGTGACTCCGAAGCCGAGCTGGTCAAACACAAGACACAAGGTCTCCTTTAGACATGAGAGTCTCATTCTGGTCCAGACAGTGGAGTTTCTAGGCCTAGATGGGGGCAAAAATATTAAGGACCTATGGAAGCTTTACTGACCCAAATTGCAAACTGCTATCCACCTGAGTAGGTTTTCTTTCTTGGATATGAGCACCCTTTTCTCAAAGGGAAGAACTAGCTTCTGGGGTTGCCCGTCTTTAGTTAGATAACTGACTTTGTTTAGATGCCTGATTTTTAGACAGACTGATTTAGGTAAAAAACTCCCTTATCTCAAATTCACACCTGACATTTCTACGCAAAATTAAACCTTAGTCTCTTGTATATCAGGTTAGAGTAAAACCAATTAAACCACTGTTGCCTCCCAGCTGGCTGCTTTTAACCTCAGAGAAAAGAGATTAAGCTTGAAAATTGTCATATTCTGAATCATAACAGAATAAAGAGTAGCTTTTTTTTTTTTTTTTTTTTTAAATGGGAATGTAAAGATAGAACTAATCCTTTAGGTACTAATAAAAACCCATGAATGAAAATAAATTACTACTGAAACACCTTCAGTAGATATCCTTCCATAGAGTGTCAGCACTGGATTTCAAACCATAGCTGAAATAAATAAATCAATGATGTAATGCATTTTTAAAATGAACAAAATCTCTTATACAACTCATTGCAGTTCATCACCTTTTCCAGTCATGAATTTCTCCATGAACTCCTCCCAGGTTCCTGGGTCAGGCAGTTCTTTATTCATTCTGTGGAAATGGTAGTATGACACGAGGTTGTCTTTTGGATTTCTTGCCACATAGATTATCTTTATTGATATGAAAAGAGAGAGAGAGAAAAAAAAAACAACTTACAGATGCTTACATAGATATCGAGCATCTCCTGGAGTTTTCTTTTGGAGCCTGACTGTTGTCAGATTTAAGAGATTTTGCTTTGAAGCTGCCGTTTTCTGAAATCCAACTCAGGTAATTCACTCTAGTCGTGACTTCCTTAGTTTCTCACAAGCTTTGCACATTAAAGGCAAAATATCTAGGGAGACCTTTAAATTTCACAAAGATTCTGGAAACCATATTCAGTCCTGGTTTATGTCACTTTCTTTGCAGGTGAAGTAGAATTGAGTCCTACCTCTTCAGCCTTACCTTACAGTTTTGTTCCCAGAAGGAGGGAGGCACCAGCTGCGCAGGGAGATGAGTTTTTATTGTTCGTGGAGAAGGCATAGCTTCAGCTAACTCCAGGCCTGTGGGATGTTTTGTTATGAGATGTGACTTGTTCTCTTAATTGCACTAGCACTTCTTTGCTATTCTCACATGTGTGATTTTCATAGTGACTTTTCAGCAGTTCACCTTGCAATGATCATTCAACTCCAAAGCAATTACGTAGCAGTGTAATATATACAACATTGCATAAACAGCTTCAGTGATTCTGGAGAAACTTTCACCTAAATATTCAAGGAGGAAAGGGGGAACACTGTTTCATATCTTCTTCTTGCTTTCTTGGGCCCATGTCTAACCCTGCATTCCAAGGGATGATGATGAATACTCATTTATATTTACCCAACCAAAGTTTTTCCCTCACAATATTTAGTGATCCCCTTCCACTTTGCAGGTAAGAAATTTTCGTTTCTTTCTAGGATATGAGAAGAACAGACTGGCTGACTAGACTTTCTGGATAGCATGTAAAGGGAGACTAGAAGATGACGGATAGTGGATTTTGACTGGCTATGGATATATGGGAATACTTGGGAATATCTGGTGATATGTGAGGATGTGTTATCGCCTCCCTCCCTCCTTTTTAAACATCCATCATGATCGCTATCATTTTCTTTTCCCCTATCATTGTCTATCATCCTCTGTAATTTTTTTTGTCTCTCTCTATGTCAACACAGTCTAGCTTAGAAGAGAAAAAGTAGCACTTCTGCTACAGAGTTAGTCAAGCTTTTTAGCTTCAAATGTGAAGAGAGTCTGGCTTAAAGATTTGTGTGGAACAGGAACCCTTGCTGGTGGAAGACTCTTGTAGGAAACTGTCTTTGCAAAACAGTCAGGCCTGCTAGTTGTCTGAATGCCCCATAGCTTGGTTAGATGACTAGACCCTAGAATTTAACAGCAGTCACTCAAGACAGTAGCAAAATCACTGAAAACGTTATCCACCTTTTGGGAATACATCCGTGACATAGGTTTCTCTTCCATACAGGCCCTAATCAGAGAATGGGATTCAATTACCCTCACGTTGCCATTTTATGCATATCTGCTGCTGGTTTAGGTGCTGTGGAGTATCACATATAGCTTTCAGCTGCCGTTCCAAAACAGCATGGTCTTCAGTAGTGCCCGGGTCACATCTGCCAGCCTTGCATTGGTTTGAGTAGCACTAGATATTTACGTTAAAGCAACAGAACTGACGCCTAATACCCAATACAGTGTATAGTTCAGTGATAAAGCAAGTGGGACCTCTCCCAGGAAACCTGGGGCACCAGCACTGGGTGCTTGTTTTGTTTCATTTTGTCTAAAACACAAACCTGTTTGTATAATATTCACCTGAGTAACTCATAGCTGGAGGCTCTGGCATAGTCCACTCAAGGAAAGGATGGCGTCTGTAAGTAGTGGCGCGTCTACACTTGTCAACATCTCCATTTTGTTGAATCATATCCACTATCTCCTGTGTCCATGTGGTACCTGAAAATGTCAATGTTTAGGTGTTTCCCTCAGGGACAGCCAAGAGCCTCTTCTGCTAGGGAACTGAAAGCCAGAAGGATGGGCTCCATATTAAAGGAGGAAGGAACAGCATACAAGACGATGGACAAAGCAGAAAGAGAGGATAATGGAGGAAAAATCTGTAATTGAGAATACAAAGGTAATTCCCAAAGCACAGTTTCAGGGATTCCATTTTAGACAGGCTGCTTCTTGCCAACAGAAAGAGCCTCCACCCCCACACCAGTAGCAAAAAAAGCTCTGGGATAAACTCACTATTATTTGGAGGTTGTATTATTTGCACAGAGGAGTGAAATTCCCTCCTCCCAATTTTCGTACCTCACAAAAATTCCGGTATTTCAACATTTGTTTTCATGCTGCATTTGAATGAAAAAATGAAATACCTGAACTTTGAGTGAATAAGAATTTCATACAGTTAGAAAATATAAAAAAGTTGCAGTATTTGCCATGTTTGCATTCGAAATGCTTTCATGAAGGAGAGTACAAGATATCATCTGCCTGAGCTACTGCAATATCTTGAAATTCGAGTTACAGTGTTGTGTCTCTCATGTGCTTCTTTTCCCTCACAGCCGTGATCACTGGGTTAACGACATCTCCTCCGAGGTACTGTGGCAGGTCAGCTAGAGAACAGGAGAAGGGATAACTTGGAAAGCAATGTGAGCAGGAAACTCAGCCCTTCTTAATGTTCTTGAACTGTGCATCTCAGGCAGATACAAGATAATGTCAAATGGACTCCTAACTTACTTTCTTTTCAATTCAATGGCTGGAAGGTTTTAATCCACGCTGGATTAAATAACATGGTTTTGCTTTCAGTATCCAGGAAATAAATTAAAAGCTTTCAGGTTTTACAAAAATAATGGAGCCTTTTTTTTTTTTGTAATAATGCTTTTTATTCTTCTACTGAAAAAAATACTTTAAATTTCTTACTAATTCAACATATTATTTTTTATGATCATCAGATGTTCCTGAATCTGTTCCCAAGTCCCCTAAACTGTACATGTTTTTATTCATCCAGGATTAATATTCATGCTTGTTATTCGTTGTTTTCCTGTGTAGTAAGTATAAAGGGTCTGGTCAAGAGGAGAAATAGTAATGAGCTAAGTGTCCAGTCACTGAATAAAGTACCAGATAGCTAATGTTAATGGTGGGTATTTTATTTTATTGGCTGAAATTAAATGAATTTGGTTATTTCCTTAAAATAATTAACCCATTTCAAGAAATCAGTACTGGTTTACACACCAAGTCATTCCCCAAATACATTATACAATCCATAGTTGTTCAGTCAGTTTCTATTATTTCTTAGTAATGATGACTTTTTACTAGAGTTTGTTAAATCATTACCTATTGGTGGAAAACATCTATTGTTGCCATTGATATCTATGTATATAATCTAAATCAAAGGAAACTTTTAAGTATTGGTAGTTAGACTTTGACCATCTGAACTCCAATAATAATAGATGCTTGTTACTTCTGCCAAAGAATTCAGAAGTTACTAGTCATAGCTGACAGAGCTTTATGTCTTTAAAATATGTCTGATTTGGGATTAAACAAATATCAGTCACAATAGAAAAACATAATTTTCAATTCCAACAATAAGCACTATCCCAAACTTTTCTGTTCTATTTCCTACCCACACCAACCTGCTTTTGCATAGGTTGCGATGAGCAGATCGTCAGGTCTGGCTTTGAACTTCCACACTTGGTCCCACGTGTCGCATATCGGTTTTGTGAGGAGAATACCTTCTACTTCACCCATCTTAGCTCGGGACAATGTCTGTTGCAGACTCAAATCTTTCATTTTATCCAGGGCCATTGAGCACTGAATGAAGAAAGAAAGGCTTGGAATTAACATACTTGCTCTGCAAAAATATCTAACTTTGCTCATCTATTCTGGAGATCTCTTTCATTGACCGAATTCCATGTCCTCTGATTTCTTTGGCTATGATTTGACCTATCTGGATCCACATATAGGCTCCTTAAAACTGGATCTAATTCTCAGAAATGATTGATATATTGCTGGTGGTGGTTCTCAGCATCTCTAAAAATCACTCTGTTTACTCAGTTAGAAAAAGAGAAAAAAAAGGTATTATTCCCATCTTTAAACATTTTGCCAAACATGTTTATGTAAAATTCTGGCTGTAGGCATGTGGTCTTTGAAAGGCAAGAAAAAGTAACCAGAGCTGTGATTCAAAAGAAGGCAGAGCATAACGGCTCCCACTGAAGTCCACGCACAGGACCCAACCCTTCCTTCTGAAAGAAAATAAACAGAAATGCCTGCTAACACCCTTTGGGCCTCGTACTCACAAAAATATTTGCAGAGCCTTTCTGTGTTTTGTTCCTGGAGCTTTCCACTCTTAGAGCTCTTTGCTGTTTATTGAATTTTGTTGCGGATAAATACCTGAACGAGATAGATCATTAACTAATGGTTGTTAGACTTTAATTATTGAAATCGATTTAGTTAAGTCTACTGCCTATTGTACAGTTATTGATTCAGTAACTAGTTGTTGATTTCTGGATTTCTCTCAAGGAGGCCTCTTCTTAGCCGCAACATTCAGAGCTCCAGAATCTGGTCAGAGGAAAGTTCTGCTTAAGGGGAGGCTATAGAAATCACCTCAATTAAAAATATCAACCAGAAAAAAGACATTTCAGTCCCAACAGCAAACATTGCCAAAATATTTCCTGTCATTTCCTTGTTTACTCTCACCCAGTTTCACACAGATTCAGTTGAGCAGAGCAAGAGGTTGGCTTGGTGGCTAGGCAGCGACCCAAGAAATTTTAAAAAAGAAGGAAAAGGAAACTTGCCAGAGAATTTTTCCTGCTTGAATGTCTTCAGTCCTTGGCTGTATTGACGACTGTGCACTAACTTAGATCTTCAGGCAGAAGTAGGATAAAAGCTTGGGTGGAGTTTCTGTTCCTCCTATGAGTGTGAGGAGAGCAAAGGAGGAGGAACAGCAGCAGCCAACAGCTGAACAGTTTTTCTGGCTTGGTTTGTGAACTCCTTTTTAATCCTGTGGAGGAAAAATACTTTGAATTCTCACCTAAAGTGTGATTCTTTACTGGCAACAACTTTAAATGTTGGTCAGTTGCTCGAGAAAGATTATTGTAACTTGTCTCTGTCATTGTCAAGTCTTGGAATAATTCATTTTCTTCCTAATAGCTACTCTAAATTGCAAAATAGTTTATTATTTGTTAATACCTAAGATTAACGAGAATGAATGAAATAAAGGTAACTTGGTTCCATTTTCACCGTGCCTATTTAATAGATGTCTAAGGGTCTGTTTCACTGCTGGAGCCAGCCATTTGTGTTGTATAGCACTTTCTAGACTGCTTCACTTCTCAACTAGCTAGGCATTATGGGGTTAGGGATCACTACATGTTCGATAATGTTCTTTTACAAAATTTAAGTTGTGCCTGTCTTTAAGTCTATATGAGATACTGGGAGAGATAATCATAGAATCATAGCATCATTTAAGTTGGAAAAGACCTTTAAGATCATCAAGTCCAACCACTAACCTAGCATGGCCAAGTTCACCACTAACCCATGTCCCTAAGCACCACATCTACACGTCTTTTAAATACCTCCAGGGATGGGGACTCCACCACTTCCCTGGGCAGCCTGGTCCAGTGCCTGACAACCCTTTCGGGGAAGAAATTCTTCCTAATATCCAATCTAAACCTCCCCTGGCGCAACTTGAGGCTGTTTCCTCTTGTCCTATCGCTCTCTACTTGGGAGAAGAGACCGACCCCCACCTGGCTACACTCTCTTTTCAGGTCATTGTAGAGAGCGATCAGGTCTCCCCTCAGCCTCCTCTTCTCCAGGTGAAACAACCCCAGCTCCCTCAGCTGCTTCTCACACAACTTGAGCTCCAGATCCTTCACCAGCTTCACCAGACTAGCCACAAAGAGCGTGGCAACATTGGCTACCAAAATTATGTCAATGACACTTTTATATCTAGTTCTCAGCTGTTGCAGTCATCCAGAAATGTTTGATTGCACCAGGAAAAGCTGTTCTTGGGCAAAATGCAGGTCACTGCAGCTGAACTCAAGCAAGTTTTAATGGATTGTGTTCATAAAAGAAAATTACTTTGAAACAGCATTGCTATCAGGCATTGCTTCCGTCTTCTGTTGAAGGCATGCAAGCACTGTGAGTACTCAAGGTTCATTTTGGACATCCTTTGGATGGTCTGGCAATGTTTGTATCTAAAATGACTTTCTGTTATATCATTATTTTAAAGACATTTCCTATGTCCTAATCAAACGAGGATGTGGCCATCGTTGCAGTAATCCTACCCTCATATGGAGGGCTAGTCAGCATGACCAGTGTAGTCTAGAAAGTGATTCAGCTGACCAAAGGTGCACTGACTTGCTCTGCAGAGTCCATGCACTGTATGGATTAGCTCTCCATTGACTGTAGGAGGAGCAGAGATATATCTAGCTTGCAAAGACTCACTTATATTTTAAGGCACAGGTGGGAAGTGCAGATGTTCTGCCCCAGGGGTGAGGGGTGAAACGAGAGTGAGTCAATGCAGGGTTCTTTCTGAATCTCTGTAAGAAAGGCCTGACAACAAATGGCTTACTGAAATAGCTGTTTCAATAAGACAGAGTGAGAGGAGGGATACAGACAGCGAGTAAATATTGCATCCCTTCAGATGCTGGGAACCTTGTGTTTGTGCAACATCAGATGGAGCCTGGGTGGATTTTTCCCAGGGCACGCCGAGCAGGTCCTGTCCATGGAGAGCAGCTCCTCCTTTTTGGCCATTCGAGCTATTATACAATTTTCTTGCAAGAAAACGACTCTTATTGAAGGATGTTCACAGGAGAACGTCTTGTTGCCCTTTTAGACAAAGGCAAGGCCAGGCAGGAGGTGTGATCACCGGTACCAAGTGGGAGCTGCCTGCAGGCTCCTGTTACAGGGAGCTGGCTGAGTTCACCTGCGGCCAAGCACAGGATGAACCCTGCAGAGCATTGATCTGGGCAGCTCCGGTTAACTGTGGTGGGGATCTCTGGCTCCTGGATGTAGCATGGTCTCCGGGTCAGGATCCCCACCTTCTACCCCATGGTCCACATAGAGGCAATGACTTTCCTGACATAACTCACAGCACAAAGTGGGTCCCTGCTGAGGGGCTGTGGGAGTCAGTGATTTGGTTCAGCATTCCCTGTACGATTTCAGGAAAAGTTTCCAAAGAATCAGGAAACAAACCAAGAAACCAAGAGGACTGCTTGATTGGCTTTAAGCCAACCACTTGATCTTTTTCTGGCTCTGACACTAGGTTTTTCTTCTGAAGGCTGACAACACCAAAACTAACAAATAACACAGAACAAGTAGAGAATATGTGGTTAAGGTATAATATTTCTTCTTCTGTTTGTGTTTTTTTTTTTTAATGTGACCCATACTTTTGAGTTCTGTCATGGGAGGATTTGCCATTTTCCTCTCTGTGTTAAGCCTGTGCTGATTCTGTTTGTCCTTCTCACACCTGCACCTGGTAGTTCATTTGCTGCTTTGAAATGGTATTCATCCGCCTTTCAGTTACCAACCATCCTGATAACCCAGTAATCCCTGAAGCACATCAGCTGGTGTGTCTGAACAAAGAAAAACTCAAGAGCTGCTTATCAGGTGGCTCTCTTTTATTGCAGCTGTTCATCTGAGTAGCCTGTGAACAGTGCACTGTGCCAGATAAGCTGGAGTGAGGTCAAAAGCCACTGCCTGTACCTTTAAAACTGCTTTTGAAGTATGCAATGGGTGATGGATTTCTCCTGTTGTGAAACAGGGAGGTCAGAGTTGAACTGACCGGTCCAGGGACTGAGTTTCTGGTCTGGGATCATGGTTTAGTGGCCCGCTCTAAAAAAAGACCAGGCATTCTCTGCAAAAAGCTTCCTCCATGTTTCCATTGATCTTTTCGTGAGTGCAAACTTCTGGCAGGTGTTTCCTCATGTAAAACACACTATTTACTTACATACTTTTATTTGGTGACATAGATTTATGATTGTTTCTTCTAAGTTTCCCTTGGTAGGAACTGGAAACAGAAGTGTATGTCCTGGGGACCCTCGGGCATTTGGTGGGTCAGGACCCCATTAATACATGCTACTCCTGTGCTTCATGGCTATCCATGCCCACACCATGCTGTTCTTGACATTGATATGACTACTTATGTGAGCAGAGATATTCAAATGTTACTGACTAGAACATCTGAAGGAAGTCAAGCAAAGATAAACAGCACTACAGTGGAGTCAAAACTAGAAGAAAGCAGATGAATAAAGACACAGTTTTCTTCCCTTAGCCCTCCAGACTCTGGAATCGGGTCAATGTTTGGTTTTTGCAGCTCTTCAAGTGAGATCTCCTTTAAAATCTCTTCTTTCATTCCTATTAAATATATCAGTTTTAGGTATTCTAGCGCGAAAAAAAAATGCAAAGGGATTATCTAAGAAATAAAATACGTTTCCAATTACTGCCTGAAGCTTTTATTTTTTTAAAAAAAATCATTAATAGAACATTTCTTGTTGAAGATAATTCTGCAACAAGATCTCTGGCAAAAGGTTCTGTTTTATTAACTAATGGAAAGCCCTAACATTTCTGTATTAGCTCTTTTTACTCTCCCTGCAATGAGTGTTTCAGGGATCACTTGTATGTAGAGAAAGAATATTTGAAAGAATGCGGGTGACTCAAAAACTCACCGAATGTATTACATCAGATTTTAAAAACAGCTAACAGAAATGTGTCTTGGACAAGAGAACTCTCTCAGGCTAGTGGACATGAGTAATACCCAAACAATTTAAAGCCAGAGAAGGCTGCTTTTGCTCTAATTTTCATGTTGGATTTGAATATTTTTGCATTTAAAATTTAATCAAGAATCACAGTATGACTTTCAAATCATGTTAGAAAAAGTGTGTTTTCTTTTGTTATTTGCACGGGATGAGACTTGAAGTGAGATGAAGGCTGCAAATCCTACATCAGTATAAACACTATAATATGGTTTTAAGCCTGATTTTCGTCAGAATTTGCCTATATTTAGCTGTCTATATGATCTAGGGTACTATGTCTTATAAATTAAAATCTATATGAAAATCTATAGCTGATATATTTGAGTTAAAGAATTTTTTTCCTTGTTAGGCTTAGTGCTTGTGTTACATTTCTCTCAAACTCTCGTCTCCCTCTGCTGGACAAAACGCAGACTTTATGCCAAAAGTGCTAAAACGTTTTAAATTTAACATTATAGTTGAAAGCTGTTAAAATCCTTAGACACTAACCTGTATTCCTTAGAAAAATGCATATTCTGGAAAAATGAAAAAGCAGTCTGGACAGGCCAAGGTTTCACTTTCAGGCTTCTTGAATTTTAAAGCTGCTTTCGTCTCTTGGTGACTGAATTAAACTGACCTGACTATCAGTCGATGAGCAACCTTGGGCAACGAAAGCTTTTGGTATTGTGGGATGATGCACCTAGCGTTAATCACAAATATGTCCTGTCGTCGACTCCTGGCTGTCACAGCCCATATGTTGTCAAGAACAATCCTACAGGTATCTCTAAAATAGGAACAGTTCTACCAATCTTGTGATGGTTATTTAATGAATGTCTGGGTTGCAGCCAGATACAGTTGAGATAATCATCACAGATACATTTATGTAATAGCAAAATAAATACTACGGGAAATGTTAAGTGTAAACATGGAATGGAAAGTTCTAAGGCTTTAATTCAGCAACACATTTAAGCACAATATCTAAGTGCAGTCCCTATCAGTAAAGCACTTATGTTCCATTACCCTCACACTCCAGAAATTTCTTTGCTTTAAGTATCCTCTCTCCAGCAGAGTTTCCTGCGAGAGGAAGTGTTGGAGCCCAGTTTGTATAACTCTGACCAGCTCTGCATGTGTTGGGGTCACAGTCATACTAATATACAGTTCTAAGGCTTTAATTCAGCAACACATTTAAGCACAATATCTAAGTGCAGTCCCTATCAGTAAAGCACTTATGTTCCATTACCCTCACACTCCAGAAATTTCTTTGCTTTAAGTATCCTCTCTCCAGCAGAGTTTCCTGCGAGAGGAAGTGTTGGAGCCCACAGTTTGTATAACTCTGACCAGTTCTGCATGTGTTGGGGTCACAGTCATATTAATATACAATCTTGTTATTGTGGGCATGCATAGCCAGGTGATAAAGTTTAATTGGGCTCCTGCAGCTTTTTCCGAATACTTTTCCCAAGAAAATATGCATATGAAATGCTGCAGTGTCACCTTGTCAGTAGCACTACATGCTTTTGGCATTGTTTCTGGAAATTACTTTGTAGAAATAAAAGGTCAGGTATCCACTATGCAGAATAACACGTTCCCACTTGTAAATGAGATTTGGTTTAGAGCCATAGGGGGGAAACAGAAACTTGTAATAAACAGTTACAGAGCTTGGTGCCCTTTATATATATGAAATGATGGGATTTACTTACAAACATTAGTTAGCATGTTAACACATGATTCACAGTTGGCTGCAGACTCCACTTTGCTAGCAAGCTCAGTATGGGCAATGTTAACGCAGGGGGCATTGCTCAATATAAACGGGATAGAAGCTGTTCACTTTCTCAGGCTTAAACTTAAGCATGGGTGTAGCAAAAGTCTCCATTAGAGAACTTGGGAACACTGTTTAGTGTTAGGCGCCTGACACAGCTGCATCCTTGTTTCTTCTCAAAGGAAGCTCCAGAATTTGTGCCAGATGCTATGGGGGACCGGTGTGCCGAGACCCCAGTTTGTGCTGTGATGAGCAAGGAGAGGTGAAGACAGACATGGCCCAAGAGCAAATGTAACTGAAGAGCCTGTGGATCACAGGCGAAGGGTACGTGTCCAAGCTTCCAGGCAGCAGGCCTTCATGGCTTGATGAGCAAGTGCTACCTGAACATTTAGGGTCCTTTTCCTTGGAGCGATGCTAAGTGGAAAAATAACTTATTTTCTCCATCCTTTCCTGTCAACCTGCCCTGCAACTGCCAAATTATAGTAGGAAAAAAATGCTTTTTAAAATACGCACTCCAAAAAATAATGTAAGTTGTCCATGTCTTTCTGTTATTCCTTTGTATCAACAGATGAACCTTGTTCTTAAAGCTGGGTCCAGGATTGCAGTTCTCCTAAACAGAGTAAGTTGTCATGTATTGCATTTATGGATCCAAAGACAAGCTTCATGCCACAGTAATAGCAGCGGTTCTTTAAGCGACTGTCTTGATGAACTGATGTGAGAATGTTTCCATTCAAGGCAAACATCTGCTCTGTAGCACAGCTTCTTGTGAACACCTCTACTTGCATTAAGTGAAGTTATTGAACAGGCAATTTGCATGACCACTTTATTGAGCTTTCTTTACGGATGTAAGCAAACCTTCTTTGAAGGGGACTTTGTGAACTGACATCATTTCATATCTGTCCTCTTTCAACTGGCATTTCTTTCTGAGGCCTCAGTTTGACCATTTATCGAGTGTTTGTACCACAGCAGCGGAACAAAACAGCCTCTGAGCCAGGGAAAACACGTTTGCTCTGTATACGCCTATGTGTCTTCTATATCCCTTTATACAGGATGTGATTGAGACAAAACAGCTTCGCTACTTGGGATTGACTATCGTCATATGGATCCCCTGGAGCCACCGGCAACTGCAGCCTCCCCCTGAGGCTACGTGGAACTAGGAAGCTAGGTCAGAGGAAAACACAGACTTGCGCAATTATTTTTTACAATTATTTCTTGAGAAGAAACATGCAGTTTTCATTACAGCTGAAGACTGGAGATTGAAAATTTAATTCTTGGCTCTACTGGTGGTATAGCAGGATGCTCAAGTGCAACCCTGTGCTACTTCAGGCACTAAAACATCTTGACCTTTCATCTGGAACAATTAAATGGAGTTTTGCTTAAGTGGCACATCTGCTGCTCAAGCTGGGACTTCAGTTGCATGAAGACTGCCGTTCCCAGTTCAGAAGACATTTGCTTATCCAACCAAATTATAACTCCAGTTTCCTTTTTACAAACATCTGTTTGGAGACAGGAAAATCTCCGTGGATGTGAAGCTTCAGAAAGCAGCTTCAGAAATTTTCGTGCAGTGTTGAACTTGTGATCATTAGCCCATTTCCCCTCTGAAATCGGGCAAGCCCAACAATATTCTTTAGTCTATTGCTGCTTGGTTCTGGGAAATCATTATATGACTGTTTCATAACTTATAGAGAGGAGTCCAGCTACTACAAACAAGCAAAATTCAAACATAAGTGCTATCATTTTTTTCAGTACAATAGGTCCATGTGTCACAATTCTTATTAGGCAGCAGAAAAAATATTATATATGAAATACCTGAGCAATAAGAAACTCCTACTAATAAGGCTTATAAAAATTTCTCTCTTGGCAGTGGCTGTCTTTATGCATGGTTGTAAAAGACCTTACTCAGTTAAACACAGTGCAGTGAGGGAAAGCAGGGCTGTAAAAATTTTTAGTAGGTTTTCTTGTGAGTAAAAAAATTAAATTATTGCCACCAACATTTTATCAGGAACACTCATTAACAGCATAAAATCTGATAACCGTTAGAAGTAAAGAAATCTATGGGTTTCACTTGCCTGTGTGCTCTGATACAAGAAGCCAGCTTTAATTTACAGTGGTGGATCCTTAATGGTAGAAATTTTTAAGGTATTATATGCATTTATTTTGAAAAGTCTGTTCACATTTTCAATTAAAAAGACATTTGGAGTAGTTGAAAATTCCTGGAGCTCTGGCTGAAACAGATTGAAATCTGCACCCCTTCCCAGCCTGATAACAAAAGAGGACTTTAAAAGCTGGGCAGGTACGGGAGGGGGTTACCTGGTGTTGGGGACAGCCGGTGTCCAGACACCTCGCTGTACTACTGAGCTCGCCTCTTGTGATGGTAGTGGAAATGACGCAGGTGGGAACATTTAAGTGGGAAATTTGTCCTCTCCGTTTAAAAATGGTCTTTTAGATTTTTTCATCTTATTGATAAAATACTTAGAGTTTGGTAGATGTGTTTCTCCTCTCATTTGGGCACTCTTTTTGGGACTGTGTCATTCACATCAACAGAAGTGCACTGGTATATAACTAGGAGAGGAGTCGATCTAGGATTCATGAAGTCTCTTGATGTTGCCACGTATTTTTCTCCCCATAGGTCAACGAGTCAGTGAACCTGTTTCCTTCAGGCCACTGGTATAAAAACAAGTAGCAGTGTTCACATTTTCTGAAGAATTAACACTGTTCTGAAACAAATGACCCATGTTTCAGTGTTACACGGCAGGCCGGGGACTGTGCTATTCCTTGTGGCAGCTTTAAAGGGAAGAAGCTCTCATGCTGTAAGACATAACTGTTGTGCTTAAAATGTTTGTTACCTTTCTCTCAAGATACAATGGCAACAAAAACAAATACTGAGGTGTCCAAGGCTGTATTTATACAGCCTATGGGGGCATTTCTTCTGTTCTTGTGTAGCTCTTGTAGAGCAGAAAGATGATTAGAAAAACCTTTTCTCAACCAATTTGTATCGGCCAAGTCTGACAAGCTGTCTTCTCACATCAGGGTACGACAGATGTGAGACACCTACCAGGCACTAGTATGATTGTCACACAGTTAAAGTTTGTATTAAATGATGGAGGCATGTTGGGCAGGACTTTCCCCATATTTTAGTAGCAACTGGTTGCTTTGCCAGATATAAGGTCTTCCTTTGCCTCTGCACATAATGAACTTGGCCGTGCTAGGTTAATGGTTGGACCTGATGATCTTAAAGGTCCTTTCCAACATAAACGATTCTATGAATGATATCAGCAGTCTTAGATGCAGCTGAATTGCCTTGGTAGACGTCTACCTCTCTTTGTTGACAACTGAGGCAGCTAAAGTAACTAGACTCCTAACGTAGGCACCTTTTCAAGTTCCTGAAGTTAGGCAAGCTAGATGCAGACTCTACTATACCTACCAATAAAATGGGTTCAGAACTGTACAGTTTAAGTAAACTCACCCACAAGGCCATATATGAGGAACAGTAATCTATATATAAAGAAATGTATGCATATGTAGAAACAAAGAAAATTCCTTAGTCTAAATCTTTGTTGTCCAATCAAATGTTGAACAGAAGGTCTGAAAAAAATCCTACATAAATAGCCTCATTTCTAAAGTGCGTGGCTAATGCTGCTCCTATAAAAATGTAGGGTAATGTAACTATTAATTTATTGGGAGAAGAGCTAAGTTGTGATGGTGGAGTATTCAAAACTATTGTAATGTGTAAGGCTTTAAAAAATCTCACAAGCATCTGAAAATTCTGCACTAAACAGATACTTTTTCCACTCTACTTAACAGCCTATCTCGTAGAGGACAATCCTCTTGTCCAGAGGTTGTAAAGGAGGCACATGAGGTTCTGGTTCTCTGTGTACTTTGTGTCATACCTTCTGTTCCTGTGGCTCCAGCCTTGCTCCTTGGGATGCTGAGGTACACGATTGTATGTCATCTGCAAGACAGAAGGACAGGAACCTGCTGTCAGTTTTTCCCAACCAGAAAAGTAGTTTAAAGTCAAAACAGATATGAAGTGAGAAAGCTATAGGAATCAAAAATGACCAGGCAGGTGTTTGTGTTTGACCTAAACTCTATGAATGACGAAAGTGTGACAGCATGGTTTCTGAGTTATTAGAAGTTGCTTACCTTTTAACAGAGTTCATTCTTTACTCTTCTAATTGTCCTGAAAAAAGTATCTTGGAAAGTCACTACTGACTATTAAACCTCAGTTAAAATCTTTTATGTGTGCCTTCAGCACAAAATTAGGAAAATTACGGTCACTTATTCTTTTATCATTTTAGATAGGTCTTTCCTTAGAGTGCATATGTCTGATCTAAAAACTCTTCTGTTGAATTTGGTAGGAGTTCATAAACTCTGTGCTGTTTGCAGCTTTCCAAATGGTAAAAAGTTCAGCAAAATATTAATAATCCAAATGTATGTGATTTTTCTTTTTCATCAAGAATGATGTGAGACATAGGAATTCCTAATGAAATTAAAGAACAGAAGATTGCAAATGAGAAACAAATATCTTACAAAGCGATGTCCTTATAACAACTATGGCTGAATTTGAAGGATTATGGCCATTAATATAATACGTTTTATTTTACATGCTGAGAAAAATTCCTCCTGTCACAATAAATGACAGTCCTAGTACAGGATGAACACCCTTGGTATTTGTATGCTTAAAAGATAGCTGGTTTTCAGTTAATATCTGCTGTTCATCACTGTCATTAAAGTATTAGCATACTTTTGTACTGTACGTAAGGACAGCTTCTAATGCTACCCACTATAAGAAGAGTAGTTTCCTTTTGTTTTCTTTAATGAAGATGGTTCTTCTATAGAACATCCAAGAGAGGGAGACCTACATGAAAGAGTTGTGTGAACTATTTAAGGATAATGTGCCAGATTAGGGATTTTTAATGTCAAAGAAACATTCTGGATGCTCTGTCTGCATTCATCAGACTCACTTTTGCATGCATTGAATATGGAAACTGTCAAAAGTGTTGAAAGTCTGACAGATTTTTTGAGCTATGTATTTTATTTTTGACAGAACAGTTCGGTTTCTGAGCCCTGCATCCTTGCTTCACTGAGCAAAGGATGCGGTTATGTTTGACTTAGTTCATTTTGAAGTCTCCAGTGGTCATAACCCATAAACTAGAGTGACACAGGGCCATCAATCAACACACGGTGACTCTTGTCTAAGCTTTGAATTCTTGAGGCTGTCTTTGCACACGATGTTCAGAGTGCAACTCGCAGAATATCAATCATTTTATAATGTGATAGTGGAGCTCTGAGATTGGAGCTCCTGCCCACTTCTCCAGGTTCTGAACACTTAACTGCGGAGTGACCTACCTGACAACACTGCTTCTTCAGGCGTGCTGTTTTCACATGTAAGAATGCCTCTAACCGTTTTTGAATGTCGTACTTGAATGACATGGCATTCAACCAATGAGCCATGACCATTCCTGGGTTTTGATGGCTAAATGGCTGTGCTCGGAAGGTGATTTTCTTCAGGCTCAACATCAATTTTATTCTTTCTACTGTAATACTAGCCAGTAGTTACAAGGTGAGTACTAGCATATATGCCAAATTTAAAATTTGGCAAATTAAAATAGCGATATAACCTGCTTGCTATTTACATGCATCCTATCCATGCTCATTTCCAGGTTTCACATATGATTGACGATATCTTTTGCAGCCTTCCCATACAGTTAGCTACACAGATTTTCTAAGTTAATTGAAGGAAAACAGAATCTCATAACTCTAATAAAAACCCTAACCTAAACAATAGAAGTAATGATATTCTACTCCAAAAGCTAGTTTCCAGGTTTTACATATGATTGACGATATCTTTTGCAGCCTTCCCATACAGTTAGCTACACAGATTTCTACGTTAATTGAAGGAAAACAGAATCTCTTAACTCGAATAAAAACCCTAACCTAAACAGTACAAGTAATGATATTCTACTCGAAAAGCTAGACCTGAAGTTTGCCAATGTGCTGAATTGTGATTTTATCATACCAGAAGGTTTATGACTTTTACTGACTACTCAGTTTAGGGATTTCTGCAAATCCATATTTTACGAGATGCCTTATTCCAGAAATCTGTACAGAAACACCAAGAGCAGTCAAAAACTCTCCCCCCATGACCTTCATATTTTATGATGAAATATAATTGAAATAGGATTCAGCAGGGAAATTAAGTTTGTGGCTGATTCAAAACACTCTGAAATCCCATTATTTTTTATTTCACAGATTTTGAAAACTTTAGCATATGATTGAAGTCCAGCATTTGTGTGATTTCTAAACAAGAAATTGTTTAGGGGCCAAAAGTTTGAGGATAAAGCTCCTCATTTTTTTTCTCAAAAGAAGCTATTAATTTTTTTCCTTTCTTGCATAGCCTAACTGTGAGTTTTAATTGA
>NW_009629326.1:11268-24096 GCF_000690535.1 Cariama cristata | reverse complement strand
AACATGACCAATAATACAACTTTGTATTAAAAAGCATTCATATTTTTAAACCACAAAGATACAGCTCAATGTAACTGCAGCTACTCCTTTAGCTTTTTTGTCATCGCTTGGATGATTTTTTCACCATGCTCATTTTGCTGTCTTAGTCTTGGCTCTGCTGTAAACCTTGTAACAAACTGGAAAATTCTGGGACTAATTTACAGGAATTTCCAGTGACTCTCTAAGGGTAGCATGGCTGTCGGAAGGCAGTGGCTTCTGCTGGCTCCAGGGTGTTTTGTGGTTGGTGGTCAAGCTGTGGAGGGGTTGTACAACACCCAGATATTCCTGGGGTGTAGGCATGGGCTCAGCTGGGACCAGCACAGCGTGAGGGTTGTGTGGATTTAGTTGCCTAAGCATAGGAGTCTCATCACCTTGGACACCTCAATCTGGCCTTCAGTTGCCTCTTCTGAAGGGCAGAAATCTCCTGGGGGTCATATCTGTCAGCTGTGGGCAAACATCTTGGAAGTATGCTACATTAGCATCCAACTTACTTGAAGGACTCTATGTATGCTACTCAGCCATCCCTTAGTGTGCAAAGACAGTGGATACATCCCAAAGCATGTAGGCAATAGCTCTGACAACTTAATGCAATTATGTGTGATAGTTACAGATATAAAACATATTAAAACCCCTCCATCTTCTTCAAGAGCTGCAGGGAACTGACCTCAAGACTTAGAACCCAAAGCTGCTGTCCCAGAACAGTGACTGCAGGAACTGGTTTCACTCCTCATTCACCAGCTGGCAGCCAACACTTAGCACATCTAGATCAGAAAGTGCCATCAGGAAACACTCATAGGAGGAGCCTTCTCACACTTGTCAGAAGTGTGAGCGCTTTGTGATACAACAAGTGCAGAAGTGGGTCAGAAATGAAGATTTTTTTTTTTCTAACGCTCCCTCAAAATTTGAAGCATTCTATTTAAGTGACTGCTGTTGGCAGGGCTTCCACCAGCATTTTTATAGAGATGAATACTTGGAACTAGTTCCATACAGCAGGGTTGTATACTATATGTTACTTATTTCCTTTTCCAGCACATAAAGGCAGCCAGCACTGCCTTATGAAGATTGCCAGCATGTCTCTAGCATCTACCACACATCAGCAAACAGGTAGCAGTGGGTCGGAGCACTCTCAGGAGGGCTGTCCCAGGAGGAAACATTCTGGCTACATCAAATCAAAGGGCTCCAGCTCTCACCTGATGCCATCTCAGTGCCCTGGGCACCCACCAGCTGCCTTCTCCTGTCCCTGGTGTCTGCAAGAAGCAAACCCAGCTGTGGGATGCTGAAAGGACCAGGACTCTGCAAGGTATCACGGTGGATATATGATGGTAAATCTGCAAGCGGATTTTGTTGCTACGTTCATGTTGTATTTTGATGGTAGGCCCACTCAAAATCCATTGCAAAGAGAGTACAGGAGTGATATATTTATAAGTAAAAGTGAACCAAGGAGAGATTCCTGGCGCAGCAAATGCAAGCCTGCACTCAGGGCATGGGTTACACTCATGGAGGAAGCCGGGTCTGCAGTACCCCAGCAACCTCCGCATCCATCCTGCCTCTGTGCCCGAGGTGGACCAGCAAGGCTGGGCTAGGGAGTGCATCAGGCTTGTGCTTGCTCCTTGACCGGGCTCCCTAAGATCCATTCAGCCTGACTGTCCCGCAGGATCGGACGGGGGATTGTTCAGTATTCTCTTGAGCCCAGGGACCTAAAAATGATGATTAGCATCGCAGTCCTCTGCCTTGGGAGTGGAGCGGCTGAGAGCTGGCAAGGAGATAACCAGGCATTGCGTTCTGCAAAAAGCTTTAGGACATCAGTGACAGACCCCCTCGTCTTTAAAGACATAATAACACATTTGATTCCCACTTGTGGGAGACTCCCAGTAATAATCCTATCTATTTGTGACAGGCATAAAAATACATGGGATTGAATTTAGCAGGGAGAGTGTAACTGCGCAGTGGTGTGATTTTCCTCGTGTTAAAAAGTCAGTCGTAGCTGTGTTGTACATTGCAAGAACTAATCCCGCAAACAAATTAAAATCTTGTCCCTTTGCTCCAGAGACAATCCATTAATGCTAAGAGGTACTGTCAGATATACTTATTGGGCTCAAAATATAGGCATATATGTGTATGTGTATAGACATCTATATGGCTGTGTACATGTATATGCGTACGCTGTGTAAGACTGAAGGACGTCTCAGAACTCCCCACCATGCTTACTTTGCAGACAAAGGTATTTCTATCATTTCTGTGTTTTAGTTCGGAATGAGATAAGGTACAATATCATGCACTTTACATGTAAAATACAAAACAAAATGAATGGAATCATAATCCCATTTTTACCCCTAAATTCAGTTTATTTCTTGCTACTTTCTCAGATGGGGAAAAGACACCGTCCTTCGGCAACCGAAGGATTCAAACCTGTGCGGTTTGCTTGGGGAACGAGCAGCTGCAAGGTCCTCGGGGCAGCGTCCTGTGAGCACTCAGTGATCTTCCCGTTAGTGGGCCACTATTCTCACGGCACGTTCACTTAATCTCACTGTAAAAAACCTCATTTCGTATTACCTCCCATGTCAGCCGATCACTCATTCAGCTCTCTTATAGTCACACAACAGAGACAGCAAACCGCAGGAGCAATCACATTCTACAAGGCTGAAATTAGTTTTTCTGTTTTTGTTTTTGTTTTTTTTGTTTTTTTTTTTTTTTTCCCAGTAAGAAAGACTGGCTGGTCCCCAAAGCTTGTCTGTCTCTATTTGCTCTCCTGCCAGAGTCTTCTTGTGCTTCCACTCCTGCTCTGCTCTTGGAAGATCAATACAGATACCTTCCTAACCATGGAGCTGCTTTTCATGCCCTATTATTTCTTCATTAAATTCAGCCTTTTGCATTTACATCCCCACTGCTTTCCTCCTTCAACTCTTAAGTCACTGACATAGGATGCTGGGAGAATTGATGTAGGGACTGGATTACGAAATGAAAGGTTCCGATCCCAGAAACGGTGATGCTGTACCAGGACCCGCTGGATGTGGTACAGATAGCAAGTGCTGTAGGGTGGCTCTTGTTGTGTAGCTGGAAATCGGTGTTTTTGAGCCCGCTCGCAGTCAGGGTGGATGTTAGATGCTCCTTATCTCTCTTACTTCTTACAGTTTCCCCTGACAGCCGTAGCCGCTCCTCAGGTCCTGATTCAACCAATCTAGTTTTAGAAGATTTTTTTTTTTTCTTCCAAAGCAATAGTTTCCCTTTGAAGCGTGAAGCTTCTCCTAGAAGTGTGCTCTGATGCTCTCTGCTGGACTAGATATTTGAGGAATCACCAGCATTTAAGGAAATCTCATCCTAGTGGGGTTTAAACAAATGTGCTGGGAAAATTTACCAAGGATTTAAGCAACTTCCACTGCTCTGAAGGAGCTGACTGGCTCTTCTGAGACTCCCCGGATGCCTACAGAGGCGATCACACTGCGCGTGGGTGTTCCAAACTTTTCTGTAAGTTTGGAGTAAACTGCAAGACAAAACAATCACAGTTGGCCACTAATGGTGTGTATCCCGTTGCCTGGAGAATGGTGTGAAAGACTGAGGGATAGATCTGTGGTGGTGCTGAGCACGCTCACAACTGATGCAGGAGCTGACTGAAAAGGTGCGCTGAGTGTACATAAGACTGTAAAAAGACAGTTCTGAAAACCAGGAATATAGCACTATAGCTCTTTGATGGAGTTATCATCCATGAATTTAGATGATCCTTTTGGAACATGTTTTTATACTTTGGATATCCCTAACAAAACGTAGCACTGAAGTCCACAATTTAATTACAAGTTGTTCTAAAAACATATTTCTTTAAAAAAACCTCAGCAGGATAGTTTCACTAGAGGTCCTTTGTTTTTCTTTTGAAAATTATTCCCTCTTCAGGTTCTTTGTACAGTCCATAAAGTGATAAGGCAAACATCTTTTATATCTGAGACAGACTCCATGAGTAGCTCAGACTGGTCACCCAAGATTGATAAGCACAGCTTAAATGCTAGCTTTAGACACATTCTGTGTCTGAGTTTCTCAAGTGTAACACCAGAGCTGGTACAAAGGTTGTAAAATTAGCATTGTTATTGTTCCTGATGCTCTTATATACACAAGTAGAGAAAGATTTTTAGTATATTAAAAAGTCCAGGCAGAGTTTGAGGTTATAAACATCAGTTCTGTAAAGTCTATAAATAATTAAAAAAGATAATATAAGAATTTTTGAACTGCTGACTATCAGTTTGCTAATGACTTTAAATGATCCATTTTCTATTAGTTCAAATTCAAGCAGTGCAGTGATTTTAGAATATATATTCTCCACATAAAAACTAAATTTTTGCTTCACATACTTTTCTCATTGCTTTTTTTTCCCAGCATGATTCTGAATCTAGAATATGTCTAGGTGATTCCTTGGCAAATAAGAGGCATAATTATAAGTGTGTTCTTTTTTATTTTTTACCCTGATCTCCTGTCTTGCTCTACAGGACTTTGAGCAAATGCAATTATTTCCACCACCATCAGAGAAGCCACTTAGATGCTTAAAGGTGAGCATTTGCTTAAGTACTTTACTGATTGAGCTTTTATTGCACTGGAGAGTATCAATGAATAATAATAATAATAAAAATCCCTTTCCTTCCTCATGGTTCAAAAAGAAATGGAGCACCATACGGAGCAGTTTGAACTTTAGAAAACATTTTGTAAGGTATTTTCATGAAATACAAAGAGTGAAAAAAAAAATTTAAACCCCTCCCCCCCCGAGAAATAACAGACGTGGTTACCAGGTTTCTCCTGTTATGGATGTAATCCCCAGGACCTCTTCTAAAATCTTTAGCATTCATCAGCCGTCACCTCATCTATCAAAACGCCAAAGTTAATTACGAAGAGGACCAGAAGACCAAGTAGCAGACCTCTGGGAGAGGCCCCATCCCTCTATCCCAGCAGATGGCACTGCTTTGAACCGCTTGAGCCAGAGCCAGTGATGCCCGCAGGATGCTCAGCCCGGTCCCCGCTGCGGTACCGCACGGTCCGTAACGGGAGCGAACCCATCTCCAGCCATCCTCACCCCGGCAGGAGAAGACCTTTGCGTTCCCTCAAGTTAGAAATGAGCTAGTCTCCAAATTTTTTGTTGTGTTTCGTTAAAATAATCAAGAGTTTGGTGCTTGTGAGGAAAAAAAATTGGTACCCTGCTGCTGTAATTGTGATTTTCTGTCTGCTGCTTGTACCTGTCGCTCCACTTCATAATATCTCTCCTCCTCTCTTCACTTCGTAATAAACCTCCTGATGTCGAAAGAATAGGGTTAAAAGTTACAAAGTGAGCAATCATGCAAGTCTGTGTTGAAAACACTAAAAGTATCTAACCTTGAAGAAGAACAGCACCGAAAGCCCCAAGCTAAAGGGGGCTGTGAGTTTCTGTTTTATGTTTCATGGTTACTGACTTAGGTACTTGCAGGAATTTGGAATAAACCTCAGACAGGAACATATCCTCAACTAACTGTACGTAATTATAATACTAAAAATCGCACTCCTTTGTGGATAATGAGTATTCTAATCAAACTCCTTCCCAAAATGTGTAAAACATTAAGCTTGCACAATCTTAGATGCTCATCTGGGATGAGCCCCCTCTATAGGGGAAAGTGTCTTCTCTAGTTCGAGAACAGCATGAGGAGAGGAATTCTTGGTTTTGGTCCTTTCTTTTGGACTCAGTCCTCCTCAACTGAGAAAGAAGTGCTGTTTTAAAGCGGTTTTTTTTTCTGAGTTATTCATTGACCTGTGGACTAGAAACTGGAGCTGGGTGACTGGTGCAATCACTAGCCTATTGCACAGATTACTCTCTCCAACACTTAGGCCAACAACTATTAAGATAAATTATGTAAAGTGGGACAAGTAGGTTGGGAAGATCACAACCATACAACCTTGTTGAAATTTCCACTGCACAGTGGGAGAGACAGGAAAAAATCTTCCCAGAGAACAGCGGAGATGGATTTGGTGCTCCTAGCAAGTGGAAAGAGCATTTGTTGGGAGGTGGGGGCAGTCCCCCCCGTCCCTCGTAGGCTGATGCCTCCTTCCAGGAGAGAGCAAGGCTGCTGGCAGCAGTGTAGACTTCAGCCCTACCTTCCTCCTTTGAGCTCTCGTTGTGCAGTTGGGGCAGCTCCCTGCTCAGCATGCAGGTTTTCATAGCTCCTACTTCTAGCCCTGTGCCAGATCCAGCCCTCCTTCCTTCTGCAGGTCCCAGCCTTCATAGTACCCTTTTCCCTCCAAGCACTGATTTTGCCTCTTCTTTTTTTTTTTCCTTCTCTTCTCACCACTATCCAATTTTGTTTCTCTTCTTGGGTGGAAGATATAGAGAGAGCATCTGTCTTCAGAAATCCCAGTTTCCCCATTTTTTCCCTTTTTGTCCTCTTCTGTCAACAAACCTCAGGGACAACTTGCCAGTAATGTGCTGTGTGAGTTGGCAAGCGCTGGAAGGAAACAGCATTTCTACTCCTGATCAGTTCGGGTGCTAAGGAAACCAAGGCGGAGTGAAATAATTCCTCTCTTATAGAAACCTAAAGGAAAAATATCCTTTGAAGGACTCATCCCCTGAGTGTATGGTCCTGGGGGTTATATCCATAACAGAAGAAACCTGGTAACCGTGTCTGTTATTTCTTTGCTACAACCCTACTTAGTTTTTGGTGAATTATGCTCCATCCTGGTGGTGCTGGCCAGACATGGAGGTGGGGGAGGACTGCCTTCACCGACTGTGCTCAGGACAACGTGGCCTAAGTTGGGTAAAGCTTGGGCTTTAGCAGAGGAAAATGATAACTTCGGCACTTTTTTTCCTTAGGACTTTCTAAAGGCTCAAGAAAAACAGCCTTCACTGAGCAGTCTTAGCTCCTGCAACATTTCTATTTTTAAAACTTTCAGTGGGAATTTGAGTTGGTGTTTTCTGAATGCATACAACGGCTGGCTCACTGTGCCGCCTGTCACCCTTCAAAAACCCCAACTAAGGCCAGCCAGAGACCAGGAAACACGGGATTCTCCCCCACCTCTTTCCCCAGGCAAACAATTCCCTAAACACAACATTTTGTTCATTGCCATTTCCTACGGTGATAAGTAGTTTAAGGTCATCCTTTCTGTATTTACAATGTATGGCTTAAAATACAAACACCCCTTGTTTGTGCTTTGTTATTGTCTGCACCACTGAATGCTTTCATAGATATATGCTGCAATAAAGGATGGCTTAGAAATTCAATGTAAAAAGGCAGCCAGTGCCACTGGGGAATAGAGTACTCTACCAATCGAGACAGATAGCTTCCATTGACCAGGCTCACAATGTAATGGTCTTTTAAAAATGTATTTAATGCAGTGCTGAAATTTATGCATCATAAAGGGACAACACAAAAACCACCTTCCAGTCCTTTTCAGCCTTTGGTGGAAATTTTGATCAGCAATTTAATTAAATATTTTGTTGTCTAAATTTTGTAATGTCTGCTGCATTTTTTCCTGAAAGTAAGAACAAGACACCTTTCTGGACATCCTGTTCTTACTTTTCTTTCTGTACAAGAATGTAGTGACATTTTAAAACCTATAGGCATTTTCTTTTCTTCCACTCCTTAATTGAAGTGTGATACATTTTGAACTGCTCCTTCACTGTGATTCCTGAGCCTGAAACATGCCCAACGCAGATGTCTCACTTTTGTCATTCCTCTTCCTTTCCTTTTAAAAATTTGATCTCCCAGACAAACAAGTGAAGCTGGAAAGGGTTTTTCTTCAAAGCAGATTTTAATTCTTGTGCCTGTGATTGCCAATTGCAAAACTTAATAAATGTGATTGCCTCTGGGCTGGAGAATAAGCCCCAGCTATCCATTCTGGAGCAAGCCCTTTCAGAGCTACTAGGCTGCAATTATAGTTGTGTTAGCAGGTGTGAATTATTTAGTTAAGGTCAGGAACCAGTCTCTTTTAGAATAAGCAGGTTTCAGATGCAGTTTGACCATTTAAAATGTGTTAATCGCTTGACAGAGTAGGTTTTCTCATTATGGGTTAGATTAAATTTTGTTGAAAAGGGTAGACCCTTCGTTTAAGATGGTTTTATGAAGTACTGGGGCATACATTTCTGCCCCAAGCAGAGGCAGTGCAAGGCACCTTGGAAATGTAAGTGATATGTGTGGATGAGCTGGGTCTATGCATTAGATGAGATGAGATGTGGATGAGAGAATAACAGTAAATGATAAAGAAAAGTCACAATGTATATTGTATAGCATCTGTGTGTGGTCATGACAAGACTGTACAGTGTTGAGGTGCCTGGGAAAACCCCCTTCAGTGGCCTGTCCACCCGACTTCCAGGGAAGTAGTAGCAACATTACTGCACCGGCTTCTCCTTGCTGAATTACTTACAAAACCCCAGCTCTTGGTTTGCCACTCAGAATGCCAGAAGATGTAACAGCATAAAGGGAAAGAAAAAGAAGATGAAATGCAAGAGCTGGAACATGAATGAAAGGTTGCAGCAGCAGAGCTAACTTGTCATCCCTCTGTTGTCCTCTCTAACATATCCAGACCCATGCCAACTTCGTGCAGTGCTACAGCATGATGCCTGCCTGCATATATTGCTCCAAACCCAAGTTCACCAGTCTCATACGGTCTCCATGAATGCCACCATGTCCAGCACTGTGTATCCCCACGCTGGATAATCCACCAACAGCCGGTGGCTCTAAGATTGTTGTTTCTTTCAGCAATTTACCAGGTACTTGGCTGAGATAGATACTTAAAAAATGCTGGTCAGGGAGTGTGGTTTTCCTCAGCAGATCAAACCACTTTCCAGCTTTGTTAGCCGAGCCTGCTGAGGCAGATTATTCATGTTGCCAATAGAAGAGCATCTCCAGAAAATACAAAACCTAAACATTAAACCCAAGAGAGCTACATACTCTCAGCTTCTTGGACACAATGCAGGAATTGTTGCAAAATGATGTTGGAATTGAAGGAGCTAAGGAAATTCGTAGTTTAAAATTCAGCCCTAGTCAGTGCAAATGACCAGAAGTTTGTTACCAGCCGGTGGCTGTTCCACTTTATTCCTCGTGAAAGGCACATTCATGAGTGTGAGAGGAAAGAGGGGAAACGCTTTCCTATTGCCATTTCTAAGAAAGCATAAAGAGTATGAATTTGATTTTTGCTGCTGGAGCTTTCTGATGCAGAGTCAAATCTGCTTGATGACTAAATTATTGATGAAGGTTGCTGTCTTTAACCCTCCTGTATTGCCTGTGATGTTGTAAACCTAACTTCTCCACAGGTTTTCATCCTGACTACTGGTCAAATTTTATTTTTGATTGTTCATCTGTGTCTGCTCTTAACTTGGATAAGAAGCACTGCCATAACTCTGCAGGTAGTAATTAGGCACAGTTTATTTTTGTCCTAGATACATCCTGAGTGGTGAATATGAAAATTTGCATAGAATAATTTTTCATCCTTAAATGTCAATTCTTCTCATAGTTTCTAATCAACAGATAGTGACTTGCATACAGTACATGCACACAGAAACACCAAAGGATCAAAGTAAGTCTTCCCACCTTCCCTGTCTTCTTACGCTTTGACACAGTTATTAGTGGTACAGATGCATCTGAAGCGCATCTTGTGTCTGTCTTCCTTAGTCTTCGCCTGTGCAACTGAATAAATATGTCAGGGGTAATTGCGAAGGTATGGATTTATTGCACAGATAGGACAGCAGTAATCTAAATACAATTATGCCACTAGTGAGGCTTGAGACACAAGCAGGATGGAGCTGTGACTGCTTAAGACACATTTCTTAGGTGCTTACCTGCCTCCTCCCGTCAGAGATCCATCCTCGGCCGTTCAGCCTGGTAGAGTTGAGCTCTTTTCTCTCACTGTTGCGTTTCTCAGTGCTTTATAGCAAAACTGTACAAAGTCCATATTCGTTGTTTGACCTGCCACAGTACATTTAACAAAAGAACTTGTACTGATGAAGCCAAAAGGGAGTTTTTTTGCAATGAAGTGTTTGCCACAGAAGCCTTTGGATACATTGGTGAGAAGAGGAAACCCAAGCGTATGCAGCCGTATGAGTGTGTAGGGTACAAGATGAAATAATATGAATGTGGAGATCAGTAACCGTAAAAATCACAGCATGTTTTCCAGAAAAGATTTCTATTCTAGTAAGAAAAGCTGCATCTTCTGTGGCAGAAAGCACTTGACATTATCATCCTGTTTCTGAATACAGGTTTGCAGCAGCTTTCTGATACAGTGTCTGCATTGATTTCCATGAAGATGCTCTTGTTTTACTCCAGGCCAGAGTCTGCCCCAGAGCTACAGTTTATAGAGCAAATGACTGACATAAAGGCTCTTTTTGCTGTTTTAAACAGCAGGGAAGATTTTTTTTTTAAAGTCAGGCTTGTTCTTGATGAATAAAACATGGCTCAATGTGATGCCATTCAGCAAGGGAAGCTGTGGAATAATTTAAATTTTCTCACACATGGGTTTTGTACACTGGTAAGGACTCATGGTCGCTGTAAGTGTTGAAGGTACGGACTTGTGCTGTAAGTGTCAAAATCTATTATAAAATTGTGAGAATAACAGGGCACATAAGAAGTAACTATCATTAAAATTGAGAATGAATTGTTCTCACTGCAGGAACACAAGCATACTTATTAGGTGTACTTGCTGCCTGTGTGAGATATTCCTCCTTTTCCCCTCCCCAAGCTCATCAAAGGACAAAAGCAGAAAAAGTGAGTGTAATGGGTTTGTTCTTTCTTTGTGCCATGTTTGTGGAAGCTAACGGCGGTAAACACCCATTGTAGGTTAAAATAATAGTTCTTTAGAAAGATTTTAGAGAAAGGTACATTGGCAACATCAGGAAAAAATAGAAGGTTGCATGTCGTTTATAGACTGCTTGGGTTTCAGTGGGCTCCCAGCGTGTTTCTGAAACATTTTTAATCTGCCCCATACCTTCAAATGATAGGAAGATAGTGTTTATTAGAATAGCTGTTTCTTTTTTTAGGAAATGCCTTAGATATTCCTCAAAGCCACATTTTTCACTTTTGTTTTTAATTTTACTGAAGTTGTGGATAGTATCTCATTGTCCTGGAAGACATTCTTTGTGGTGCCACTACTTCGGTGAGCTGTTAACCCAGCCACAGCTGCTGAAGGTGCCCTGCAAAGCTTTGTTCCAAAATCAAGCTGATTGTAGCACCGCATTGAACCGACTGAGCGGTGATGTCAGCACATGCTTAAAACTAGCGATGGCCTTGGGTGGTTCGCTCTGCGTGCTCATTCAGGCATAGCCAAAATAATTGATGTTAAATAATGTTGCCTTCTTCTTCTTCCTTTTCTTCCTTTTTTTATGAGTACCTCGGCTTAAAACTTTCTCTTTCTGCCTTTTAAATGTAGCCTTTAGGTCATTATATATATATCATATATACTCAGAGTAGTTTCTCACAAGTTCAGTATTACTTTCCCCCTAAATAGCGTTAAAGGTGGTACAGAACAAATGTAGTTGAATCTGGCACAAGCCTTGTTTTCTTATGCATTTTTTAAAGAAAAAATTATAGCTCTAGTGACTGTAAGTAAAAATACTTGTTATTTCTTTAACAGAAAAGGTGGAGTCATTGACCGCAAAACTTGCTGAGATGATGGAAAAAATGAATGGAGGAAAAAATATTTTCAGTTTGATGTCTTTATTGAAGTCACATCTCACTTACTCTACCCAAGAGGCTACCTATGACCGGTCAGTGAAGGATACGCTAATTTTACTCTGATTGCGATTTGCAATATTTCAATAAAATACTAAACAAAATGGGAGGTAACTAGAGAAAGCAAAACAAAGAGAAACTGCAATAGGTCTACAGTGATACATCTCATCATCTCTTCCCAGCAGATTGGTACGAGCATTTGTTCTGTCGTAGCTGTAGCCCATGATAATATTGTCACGTATGATGTTACAGTTTATCTTTGATAAAGGTGTCTTCCCAGCTGTCCTGGATAATTCTCATTCCTCGTTTTTTCTTTTCTGGGGAGAAGCTTGTGACACTCTCCAATTATTCCCATCTCCTTTTCCCCTTGGCTCAACAAACACACTGTTTGTAAGTGCAGTCCCCAATTCTTCTTCTGTCCCATCCTCGATCCCCTCCAATTCACTTGCTATCTCTCACACCCTGCTGAAACAGCTCCTGACAAGATCTCTCATGAATCACTCCTTTTACCCAAAGCCCAGAACTGCAACTTCTCTAACTGACTCCCAAGTATCCCACCGTCCCTGCACCAGCTCAGTGCTGGGAGGGAGCATGAAGAGTTTAAAATTACTTGCAGCCCTTTCTCCTCTGAAAGAGTCTGCATGAAGCCTCACCTGAGATAATTGTAGGTTGCCAACTTAAACTGTAGGTCTACGTGGCTCTGTTCATTCACTGCTGGTTTGGTCTGTGGAAATTTAGGGGAGAGTGACTTTATGGGGAGCCAAAACAGATCTTGTTACTTGGTGAGAAATGCATGGACTCTGTCAACCCCTTTGTCTTCATCAAGCTGTGGGTTTGTTTATTTTTATTTCACAGAAGGAAAGTAATATATGCTATATGAGAGTCTGGCCAGAGTTAGTGCCTGGATGTTGGTTCGGTTTAGAAAGCTAGGGAAGAAAAATAAAATAGGTGAGCAAATCAGGGTATCTGGGTGTTTGGAGAAGAGAGATTCAGGAGCAGTGATTTACTTCTGCATCGACTGACTGTGTGTGAGAGGGCTCTCAAGGAGAGACAAGTAGTGAACTGCCTACCACCGTGTGCTTTCTGTTTACGTGGTTTCATTTTGGCATACAGCAATGAGAAAGGGAAA
>NW_009629326.1:0-11257 GCF_000690535.1 Cariama cristata | reverse complement strand
TGACTGTGACTAAGAAAGAAAATCACACTAAAGATCGAAAAATGCTAAACCAGTGAGAACATGATTGTAAAAGACCAGCCCCTCTGAGAGGCAACTAATACATGGCCATAGCCTCCCGCAAGTTGCTATTCTTTGCACAGAGTTTAATTTGCAAATCATCTTTCTTCTTCTGCTGATGTCCTGCAGTGTAACCCCCAGCCCCATCAATAAAAGATGTGGTAATGAGTCACACATTCATTGCAGTTATCACATCTGCAATAAAAATAAAAATTCAGTCCTCTGACAGTTTACAAGATACAAATCATATCAGCATGCAGTTAAGGTTGAGACTACATAGGAGTAATTTAGAAAAAAAAAAAAGACATTAAATGGTGCAATTGTCTCTAAACTAAGTATTAGACACTGATAAAATTCAGATTTCAGTTTATAAATAGAAGACATCTGGGCACACTAGGACTGGAAATGTTGGCTCTGCCCTGCCGCCTCTGCAAGCCGCAAATGCATCGAGTGTAAACAGAGGAGTTAATAACGCTGTGTTCAGGTACCCTCCATTTAGGCTTGAAATGAAACAGCTGGGCTTCCTTCCCTGGAAACCTTTCCCAAGGTTTCCTGGGAAACCTTCATTCGACAGGTTTCCAAGAAGCAGGTTACTGTTCAGATCTGAAGCAAACTAATTGTGACTTTTAATAAACCTTCCCTGTGTCCTACTTGTTACCTTTGACACGCAAAGATTAAACTCTCATTTGTAAACTGATAGGCAAACAACGCTCTGAAAGCACTTTCCCCATGGACATCTTAAAGACGATTTATGCCAGTTTTGCCTGTGTGTCAGGCAGTAGAGAGAGACTACTTTTCTATTTATTTTATTTATGCCATTTTGTTTCTAAGAGGAGAATGACAAAATACATACATCAGAATTTCTCATGCAAGCTCGCTGCAGAACCCAAAGTATCCTGAGATGAATCAACACACAAGATGAGATAATTATTGCAGTTTTGTATAGTAAAAAGCTTTGTATTTTTTCTGCCTATAGAAATGCTGTCAGATTGGTGAAACCTTTTAAAATGCTAGGTACTGAAAAATAAAAGGGTATTTTTATCAGGAGATGTCTGGCTTGCATACATATTGTGGATACCTGTTAATGTATCTTCTGGAAAAAAAAAGTGATGTATGTATAGAAAACCCTGTCATTATTGTTAGGTTTCCTAAATTAAGACTGTTTTTACTTCCGCCCAAAGTTAATATTCCTGTGAATGCTGAATTAGTGCCCGAGATGTGTCGTACCACATGCACAGATGTCAGTACCTGTGGACACAGAAAGAGCTTCGCTTTTCATTTCTCGTGTCTCGTATACACACAGAAGAAGGAAGGGCAGGAGTGTACCTCCGCTGCAGAGGTACCATGGCCACATCCTAATCAGTCTCCATCAGCTCCAGACTAAAACTCCTACATTTAGGTACAGGCATGCAGTTTTTTCCATGTGAACCAAGGGCATGATTCAGTTACCTAAGCGTAGGAGAGATGCCCTGGTTATGCTGCTGGGCTCTGGTGGCTGCCCCGGAGGGGAGGGCATCTCTGGCAGGTCCTGTACCAGCCCCCCCCGGGAGATCTCAATAGCAAGGCTTTGCAAAAGGGATGGTGCTTGGGCAGCTGAATCAGGCTCCAGGTCTCCACCAACCCAAACGCCTGCTTCAAATCCTTGCTTATACAAATACATTTACATGCAAATAAATTTAAGTAGTTTAATCTTAAACTGAACTGTACCTGTCTGGCTCCAGGTGAGCTAACTTGACCAAGCTGTTTGGGTCGCCAGTCATAGCGACTGCCGTATCTCACTACACTCAGTGATAAGCACACATACTTGAAACATCTATCTTATTTTTGTTCAGGATCACGTTTAACTTTCTTCCTAGTGTTAGGCAGCTCCCTGCTCTGCCTATATTCCCCCTGAAATCAGTAAGATTTCCTGTATGATGCAGTACCCATCCAGGTTCAGAAAAGTTTCTTACCTGCTTTGGGGGAAATGCCAGTGATAAGACAAGAGGAAATGGCCTCAAGTTGCACCAGGGGAGCTTTAGATTGGATATTAGGAAGAATTTCTTCCCCAAAAGGGTTATCAAGCCACTTGTTCCCAGCCAAGGCAGGGACTCTTTTGGTTCTGAGTTTATGCATGGCTTCAAACAAGTTTCATAAGCAGGTTCAGGATGACCTTTTGAAGGAAAGCCCTCATCTCTATTTTGAGGGAATCTATACTGAACTGAAGTTTGAGAACAGAATGACATAAAAGTATTTTCGGTCTGAAGTAGTTTGTGCACCGACTCTTGCCCATGGCTGCACGTGTTGCCAAACCCTGGTCCAGCTTGGGGAAGCAAACGGAGCCAGTCACCTGCTCACAGCACGCAGTGCAGGCAGGTGTCTAATTCTTAAACACTAACATGATTGGGACCTAACTGGGTTTCAGTTATGGGTGCAAAACATTAGCTGAAAAAAAACCACACCTGCTTCCTGCTATCACCAAATGATGACCACATTTATCTTTAAACCAGGCTTTGTAATCCATCCTCACTGTGCTCACCTGATCAGTTTTCTAATAGGAGTATTTGTACTCCAGTTAGCTAATAGTCTTACTTTGATGCCTTATTATTGTATTATTTCTTTGCTGGTAAACCTTGTAAAAGAAACACAGATTTTGCTACTGACTTCAATGGAGCCAGGTCTTTACTTACAGGCTGATACAAGAGTTCAGCTTTTGTGGCTACTGCGGAAAACAACGGTTAATACCAATGACTACCAGTCAGTTGTGGGAACTGATAGTACACTGGTAGGAGAACATGCTTCCTGCTGTGTAGGATAATCTTATTTTACCTCAGACTCCTATGCATTTCTGATTTTTCTGCATTTTACTTCTCATCCAGTCATTGTAAGAATGTGAAATTGTCAGCTATGTCAGCTATGAATATTTTCCACTGTCTTAATTATCTGTGGCAGCTCTTCACAGTTTCCTGGACAGAGCACAGACAGAGGCTCAACAAGTACCTGAGCAACCTGGGAGGAATAATGCATTGATTGCAATCTAAACAGGTGCTTTTGCTATTTAGTTTCTCAGTATTCCATTTTTGGATTACATTTACTTCAAATCAATCTAGAGAAGGCAGACCTGCTTGTATATAGGGTTGTATACCCTACACAATGCTTAGTTTGAAGTGTAATTATAAGGTTTCAAATTCCCTTTTCAAGAGCGTCTAAGGTCTTGGAATACTTTGGAATAAGGTCAAAGGGATACTTTTTCTTACTAATGAGTGATCCTAAGGAATTTGTGGTTTGCAGACCCTTGGAAAGTTCAAATATTCATCACATAATGTCTGGTGATAACTCATCTTTTCTCATTCACTGCTTTCCCTATGGGGAAATCACATACTGAGCTTTCCCTGTCCACATCAAAACCATGAGTCAAACCCCTCATGGTATCTCCATGTCAGAGTAGAAATGCTGTCTCTGTACAGCCTTTCCAAGCTAACCAGCCATCAACAGTAACATTTTTCTCGTGCCATTTTAAAGTTTTCCTTAGCCAATTATCTGAAGCAATTAATAAAACGAGACCTATCCTGTTTTTAGGGATGTACTTCGGCTCTAACTCCTACTGGCATTTGTACGGTGTCTCCTACTAAAGCCAGGTGAGATTTGGCAGCTGTAGCTGACAGGCAAACACTGGCATTTATGCGTAGATATGCATTTGTTAGAAGATCTCTGTTTCATCCTATGTAAGCACATTGAAAGCTGAAGGTAAGTACCTCACTGGCACGCTGGCTTTTTTTCAGGCTTCAATAACATCACCTAATATATTGAAATTAGTTTTCTTGAAGCATATTTATTACTTACAATTCTTTTCGATATTTTTGCCTAGCAAATATCCAAATCTTTTTCTATGCACACATTGTGAAGCCAAATTTGCCGTATTTTCATATTCAGGTGATTTTGTTCTATTAACTCAAATTCATTAGCACTTTTTGGTAGCAGACTGTGTAGGCAATACAATTCAAATCCCTAGACAGACCTGAACATGCTAAAAAAGCTAATAAATTACCTGTTGTAATACATTGTCATTTATCTTGTCACCTAGAACAAAGCAAAGAGGATGCAGATTGTCCCAGTCAGTGTGTTACTGTGCTGAAGGAAGGACTTGCTGTTAGTTGTCACTATCAGGAGGTCACAACTTGGACTGGGGATCATGTCCTGGGAGAGTGTTAGGTGCTGAACTCCTAAAATGGTCACCAGCACTCGATTTGAATGGTGACAACTTCCACGCAGAGGATGGAGATCCTGAACAACCCCACACAGAGGAGACTGGCAAACGGCCTGCTGAGCCAGCCTGTCCTCTGCCTCGAAAAAAGTGCCTTTCTCCTCTGGGGACTCCTTGAACGAAACTGCTGAAAGTACATGCCCCTGCGCATTTTTATTCAAAGTACAGCAAAGGGTCACGGTTGTATAATGCCACCAGCGGAAGCATCTTTCCTCCTCCCCAGCGGTGAGCTCAGCGTTCAGCACCGTCATCTGTGGTCATGGACAGAAGTTCAATCCCCTCTCCTCTCTGGTGGGAATTCAAAGCTGCATCTTCCATCTTTAAGGAAAGTCCCAGCATAGCCCACTGGCTGTACCAGCCCCTGCTGCAAAAACATTTTATACCACGTGTACAAAGATGTTCATTATAATATCAAAATGTGCCTAAACAAGCCTCAGGGTAGGGCAAGTGCTCTGTTTAACTCTAGTCTGATGCTTGCTTCATTTCTCTGTGCTGGTGTTTCCAAAGGAGGAGGCAGTCAAGTTGTCTGTCTTCTGAGATGGCTTCTACGTTAGTGAGGAGAAGGAAGTGGGAAATGAAAGTTTGAATCCATTTACGTCATTTAATAAATGATTTTTTTTTCATATCCTAGGTGAATGCTTTGGTTTCTGTAGTTAAACTGCAGGGAATTTCTGTAGCGTCCTCTCTGGACATCATGAAATAGGCATTTTTGGTGCATTTCTGTTAGCTCAAATCGGTCAGAGACAGAGGGAGAAGAACCCAAAGAACACAGGAAACATCCTGCTGGGTTTGATGGGGGTCATGGGGCACAGGGCTTGGGCTGGAAGCCTGGTCTCCCACAGTTCCCTCTCCTCAGGCTGTGTTAGGAATGTTAGAGTGTACCCCTCCTTCCAGGGTCCATTTCTGGATCTAATTTCTTTTGAACACGCCGATAGCGTCAACTCCCCACCACCCCGTGTCGGCACCTTGCAGAAGTCCTCTGCCAACCGCCTTCCGGGGGTTTCTTGAATTCAGGCCAGGGCTGCGCTGTGCTCCCAGGGGCAGTGATTTCAGCAGGTGAAACACAGACAGAGAGTCACGGTCTATAAGGCGAGGTGACAGCCATGGGATGGCAGCCGGGGTTGCAGTTTTGCTTCTAGGAGTCTGATTTCCACCTCAGGACTTGATCTGTCTCTGCATTTTGCCCTGCTCCCTTTCCTCTCCTTTCAGGCTCGACATTAGAAAGAACTTCTTCACTGTTAGAGTTGTTAGGCATTGGAACAGGCTCCCCAGGGAGGTGGTGGAGTCACCATCCCTGGAGGTATTCAAAAAACGTTTAGATGTGGTACTTCAAGACATGGTTTAGTGGACAGGGTGGCATCAGGTATACGGTTGGACTTGATGATCTTTGAGGTCTCTTCCAACCATAATGATTCTATGATTCTATAAGGGTGATGCCATGTTTCCAACTCTTCTTTCAGCAAGAAGACAACTAAAGACTCCAAACACAGCTGATGAATAAGGCCTTGGGTGTTCTCGTATGGACCATCACGTGAGGGAGAGAGGAGAAATAGCTGTAATGAATATATTGCTAATTAGGCCTTGCTCCCTGTCCAGCCCCATGTGGCCATCTCATACTGCTCCATGTGCTGACGGGCAGCGGGAAGCAGGATTGAGAATTTAACTTAAATATTTGATTTACTCACTCTTCCTTTCTTTCTGACTGAAATGGAATCAGCATGCAAATGCCTTTCCCGATTTTATTTTTTTGCACCGACAGGGTAGCTACACAAAAAATATTATGACCTGCTGCTGCCAAATGCAACTGAATGAATTATTCTGAAGCGCTCCTGAGCCTGTCTTTGTGACGGTCTCCTATTTCAGTCCCTGTCATGCACCGTGCCCATCATTCATTATAGTTGATGGGTTGAGGGCAGAAAGGTGTCTCTTGTCTTGTTCTCTGGAGAATTTCATCTTGGCTGTCTCACCTTCAATCACTGCTAATAGCTCTGCTGGCACAAATTCAGAAAGGGGCTATGAGGAGACAACGAAAATATTTCACAGGGTGTTTTATATTTTAATAGCTGGTTTTAAAAAATGAATTTGCTGGAGCAGACCAAAATGAAGATTGCTTAGAGAGTTTTCTCTTACAAGCCTTTTAATTCAGTTTTTTATTGTTATTAATCTTTAAGCCCTTTGCATTCTTGTTACTTTTTTTCCTGCGAACTGCCATAAGGATTGGGTTGTACTTTGATTAACTAATGACCGTTTATCTGATGAATTCATTAGGATGATTTACTGTTCAGCGAGTACTGTGTTGGAGGAAAGAACAAAATAGCACTGGAGTTTCAGTATTGTATTTCGGTAGGATGCTTACACAGATTTTCAGCTGCCGCCTCTACCTTGCTTTTTAAGCACATTGTGGCCGTGTTTGTGGCAGGTGTTCTGTCACCGCTCTGGGGTCCTGCGGAGGGCACGGTGGAAGAGTGCGACCGAGCTTACCGTTTTGGCAGGACCACAGTGGATAACCCAAGTGAGGGTAGAATTAGTGTACTGTTCTTAAGGTTTTTAGGTTGTATTTACTATCGTTTTCTTCTGTAAAAGGGGATTCATAATCTGGTTTTCTGACCTCTCTGTGCCAGTAAAATATCCAGCTGAAAAGACAGAACTGATGATCTAGTCCAGCTATTTGAGAAATACAATTGTGTGGAAATATTCGTGTTTTAGTGAGTATTTTTTCAAACAACAGTAATTAAGTGCATGAGGTAACAGATGCATTTAGGCATCCTTAGGCAAATATATTCCTTTAGTCATTTTTATCCTCGTTAGGTTACAGTCAGCTATACATATAAGTATCAAGTAATCAAGTATCAATAAATGGAGAGAGCTCTTTACATCAGTAGTTTGAGTTACTATTTGCTTTTATGTTGCTTTCATTTCTATGTGGGAGCTGTGCTTTTGGACAACAAGTGAAGAGAAGGTTGTAATGCGTTGCTGGAACAAAGGCTGACACCTCTGTGGATATCAGTATAAGTTGTGGTTTGGTTTGATTCTTGCATCTACATGCGGTTGTTTTTTCAGAAGTAGTAAATTGTGGTTGTGCAAAAACCGGATCAGAAGGATGCTGTTAAAATACTGGAGTGAGATTGAGAGAAATGGGCTCCATACCTGACTCTGTCGCAGGCTGTCTTTGGCAAGGTGGGCAAATCATCCCGCATGACTCTTGCAAAATAAATCTTTTAGACACGAGACACAAACCAGTTTGAAGACTGTCGTTCCTCCTGCCCCTCTCTGTTCATAGGCTCAACTTGGGATACCTGTGGCTGAGTGCGATTGTCTTCTCAATATCAGAAGGCACAATGAAACTAAAATATGGATGTGTCCATATTTTCCAGAGTGTATGTAAAACTTAAATCTGGTTTAAAGCAAGTTTTGGTAAATAGTTAGTTGCTAAAGATGATTTTTAAGATGATATCAACGACTTCAGTAATAATCTTTATTTCATTATTTGTTGTGTTTTCTTACAGTTTAATTGCTTTGAAACAAATTAGATACTGTATGTTGAAGCTTTTTTAAATTCACTGGTTGAAGTGTTACATTTTCACACTTCATTTTTTTTCCCTGGGTTACGAGATTAGGATTCATTTGGGAAGAAAACAGGGCATTTTTATGCTAGATTTGATGAAATCATTGTCAGAAAATAGGACATTTCTATGCTAGACTTGATGAAATCGTTGTCTACAACTGTCATGACAAAAATGACTTGAAGACAGATCATCTTGTTATAGGAGGCGTGCTTCAGCAGTCTGGAA
Source organism: Cariama cristata (assembly GCF_000690535.1). Classification (NCBI taxonomy): domain Eukaryota; kingdom Metazoa; phylum Chordata; class Aves; order Cariamiformes; family Cariamidae; genus Cariama; species Cariama cristata. The sequence continues at coordinate 3,166 of NW_009629326.1, read as the reverse complement.
CTTACAACCAATTTAGTTATGTCAAGGCATTAAACCTCCTTTTCAGCCAAGACAAGGTGCGAAGCAGTAAATTAAATATGTTCTATCCAGTTTTAATGATTAATTTTTTAATTGGTTGCAGAAACAAACAGTAATGAAATGGTGTTAAACATTGTAGTTGAGGAGTTTAGAGATTAAAATCCTCACTTCATGACTAATGGAAGTGCTAACCGAACCTTTGTCCCGCCTGTCCTTACTTTCCAAGGGAACTACTCATGCCGCAGTCATTTTGGTGGCACGACACCGAACGCTGTGCTCCAGGAGCACACCGGGTGAACCCTGGCTGCTCATGGGCTTGTGGGTCCTGGAGCTGCAGTGGCCCAAAGCAACCCCCTGATGCACACCAGAGGTGGGCAGGGGTCCCTCAGCACCCTCTCTACAACCCCAGTGCTGTGCTGCTTGCTAATGCAGATGGAGCAGAGCTCCTGCCGTATGTGCCAGGTGGTGTCACCTGCTGCTCTGTCACCCCAGCAAAGGGATGGTTACTGAGGTTTTACCCGCACGGGGTATATACTGGGTCGGTAGCAATTTTTATGGTTTCTTTGGGGTACTCGTGAATGGAAACAAAAGGGAAGGGGAGCAGAATAAAATTTGCCTGTCATATATGGATCTCAAGAGGCCCAGAATATGCATTTGGTGATTAAAAATATGCACATTAATTAGCATCCTGTTTGGGCCATAGTGGAAAAGCTAACAAAAGTCTTTGGAAAGGTATTTTTATTTTGACTTCAAAAAATACCAATCCCTGAATATCTGTTTAAACAAAATCTTTGAGAAACCATGAAAATATAAGGCAGCTTTTCTAAGTAATTGCATTTCAACAGGATGTAGAATACAATTCTTTCCTCACTTACATTGTGTGAGCAAAACCCCATCTCTGTTACATCCAGCTGACACAGAAAACAAGCCCACTCTCTGATTAGTACTGGAAAATATGGATTCTGCCTGTATGAATAATGGAAGTGATGCCTGAATCTATGTTTGCCTAGACTTAGCAGTCGTTAAATTGTTTTCTTTTGTCATGTGAATGTATCTAAGAGAATTTTACTCAGAGAAAGAGAGGCAGAGGATACTCTCTCTGGAAAGTGCCAGACTATCACTTCTAGCGTCTTCCACACCCCTCACCCCACATTTCTAATCTCACTAATGGTATCGTGACCGTTCCAGCACTTAGGGAGCTCGTAACTGGAAGGCTACGCAGAGACAAATTCATACATTCAGGCATGGACAATGCCACTTCTGTTCTGGTTCCATTGGAAGGAGCTCAAAATGAGTTATTCTTGTCCTCTTCCATTAAGCATTCCTCTGCTTAGTAGCATAAATGTAATTAAGATTGTGGGCCTCATGACTCTCTTTAACGGAATTAGATCTCATGACTCACTTGGGCATTATCTGAAGAAAGTCTCCCTATACAAAATGACTCAATCACCAAGATTGCTCTCTGGCAGCATGCCAAGGTATTAGGACTCAAAGAGTTAGCGCTTAATCTGATCCAGGGACATCTTTAATATTTTCTGACCATACACACAAGCCTATTCCAAACCTCTTTCTTTTAAAGAAGTTAAGAATTTATTTTAGGCACACTCTGCCCTCAGAGATGTCTTACAACATTATTGATCCTTTTAAAGTAATTGCATTTAATTCTGAAACATTTTGCAAAATTTCAGGTGAAAAAATAGCGCCTACAAATCAGGACAAGGTTCAGGGCCGTGAGGAGGTCACTGAGCGCTGGAGGCTGAGACTACCAGCAGTTTCATTGGTTGAGTCATTTTTCCTTTTTTTTCCTCTCTTGATCTCTAGATTGAGCAAAAGCACTGGGTCAGACTAAATATCCGTTATCCAATCTCCACCATCATATTCAGTCACAAATGCTTAGGAAAATGTGATGGGAAGCAGCAAGCTTTCTTGCAGTATGCTTTTCCAGATTCTGAGCATAGGTAGTAGTGGGACTTCTTGGCTTGAAGGTTGTTTATATTTAAAATCTCCCAGTGGATTAATCTTCCCTGAATTGATTCAATCGTTTTTGACCCCACTTCAAGCTTCTAGCTTCTATAGCAGTCAAAATACATTTATGTACTGTGCCAAAAGGTAACCAATCTCTTGGTTTAAAACCTCGTGTTTGAACATTTAATGAGTATTTCATAGTTCGTTTGTTGCAATAAAGAGGAAATAACTGTTTGCTATTCATCTTTCCATGCTTTTCCTGGCTTTTTGGCCTACCTGACCCCTTCTCCCAGGGATCCATCTTCCAGTCAGAATTGCAGCGTATCTAGTGCATCTTCCAAGGGTGAACAATGAACGTGTCATCCAAGACTCCAAAGACCTGCAGCCTATAGCTGCTGCAGAAAACTTGGGGTTGTCCAGACAGGAGCTTGCCTTCCAGTGAGAGAAGAAAAACTTGAAAATGCTTGCTATGACCATATTCCTAAAATCGGTCATTTATATCTGTCCTGAGATGATACTTGCATACAAAAGGCCTAATTTTCAAGCATGCTGATATGTTACTAAAACCCAATGGAATAAAGAGGAAGTGTAGATTCTTCTTGTACCTCCGCACAGGTGTCTGATAGGACTTTGTCTGTCCAGTCGTAGGTATCTGGGCTTAGAATTGCTGGCCAAGATTTTAAGTGTGTACTTCCTGTTAGAATTATTGCCACAATTTATTATTTCTCTATTGATTGCCAGAAAGCTGGTATTTCCTTCCTGTAAAAGGAAGAGGGAATAATTAATAATTAAATTAGTACAACAAATCATTATCAAAATAGTGGTGATAAACGCTGAGCAATGTCATTCTTCGTATTTGTTCTAGCCTGACAGAGGCAAACTCATCTTCATTTATGGTAGGTCACTAAATGCCATACAATGTTAAAATCAGAATGGTGAACTTGCATTTGTCGAAAACAAAGTTGTGTGACATGACACAGAACTTTATGGAACCTCAGTGGATGTAAAAGAATATGATAATACCTGTTCAGTGATTATGTAAGATTCTTTTAATTGCTGAAAGAGTTTTGTCATGGACTGATGCTGAAACAACCTCATAGTCTAGAAAGTTATTAAATATTTGGCAAAACTTTCTAGGAAAGTTGTTTTCTTAGGGTTTAATGTAAGCAATAACTGAATGCAT
>NW_009629325.1:0-3378 GCF_000690535.1 Cariama cristata | reverse complement strand
GCCCTGCCCGGGACCTGCTCCCTCACACAGGAGTACGGCGTACGGTTTTGCTCCCCCCTCGATACAAGGGAGACAGGAATATGCCGGGACAAATTCGGGGTGGGGGAGGCACTGAAATGGTCGGGGGCTTCAGCACATGATGTACAAGAAGAGGCTGAAGCGTTTGTTCAGCTTGAAAAAAAGAGAAAGCTACGGGGCAATCTGCTGGTTTTAGGTACCCGGAGAAGGTTTTAGAGAAAATAGAGCCAAACTCTACTCAGAACACAATGAACAAAAAGAAGCCCTACACTGTAGCTTCCATTTCCTCTATCGCAGATTATTTCTCTTTAGTCGTATTCCTAATTTTCTAAATCCAAGTACCAAGCAAAACCCTTTTTCAGTCAGAAAAAGAAACTGAAAATGGAGACTAAAATTAAATTCTTTTGATATCCTATTTATTGAATAAGAAGATGCAAAGCTCTGTTCCCCAGGACATTGGCGAGGTCAAATGGTAGCAAGCAATTTTCTTCTCACATCCCACTGTTTTATTTGAGCCTATCCAGTACAGAAGGTCTTGGACCTTTTTCCAGCTGCCTGTTTGTATCTGTCTTTTTTGTCCTTTTCTAAACCGCTTCTCTAACCCTGCACTGCTACCCAAAACAGCAGGGAAGAAAACCCTCTGTCCACATAGATTTAATTCTTCAGCAGAGTCACATATCTGTTTGTGTCTAATATGTGTGGGGTTTTATAGTTTAAGCTTACATTATTTCCTATGCTTAACACAAATCAGTTTTAAACGTGGTCTAATTGACCTGAACACTGCAAATGCGGGACCTTTCTCCTCTTTCTGTGTCTTCTCATAATTACATTTGAAGAGAAGAGCACAGCAAGGATACTTTTTTTCTCCCTCACAGTTATTGTTTCTTGATTTCTCTTTTCACAGATTGAGAAACTGAAGCAGGAGCTGATTGATTTGAAACAGCAAGCTCAAGAAGAGAAGAAGCAGCTGGTGAATGAATTTTTCTCTTTGTCCTCAGAACAGTGGGATCTTCTGAGCAGGCTGAAAAGTAGTTCTGATTTTAGTATGAAGAACAAGCTAGGGCAGTTAACTGTTACAGGTTTTGATGCAAAAATATTGCATGAAGAAAGAATGTGGGAAACAGTACAGTGATAGATAAAGCAGCATCATCCCACAAACATCAGAGACCAGTGCATCTTGTTCCTCCTCCTGCTGTTCGCATGAGAAACCTACGCTAAGATTAACAAAACATAACAAAGGACTAGCCAGAGGTAATGCGCGTGACTTCTAAGATCCTGCAAAACAGAAACTGAGGCCAACAGCCTGATGGGGGGAAAAATTACAAGAATGTGATAAACTAACTTAGAGTATTGAGCAGTGTAACATGAGAACCAAAGAGGTGGTTGTGTAAATATGCCCTGTGATTGGACCCTTCTGCTCTTTCTTGTAATGCACGTAAGGGGGAGTTAAGAAGCAATAAACGGTTCTGATTCTGGTTAAGCACATCAGGGTCCGTGAAATCATTCACCACAAATGGTGCCTGAACAGGGACTAACAAATTAAGCAAGGAACAGGGACTTTCGAATCGAACAGAGACTTTCAAATTGAACAGGGACTGATGAATTAAGCAAGGAACAGAACGAGTACCCAGTGGTGAACCCACAACTGAGACGGAGGAGTAACAGCCGAGGGGAACCGGCATTTGCGCACACAAAGATTGAGACATCACCCGTCGCCGGACGACTGAGGTGAGCAGCTGCGGTAGTTTAGAGTCATGGGGCAGTCTTCGTCAGCAACCCCAAGCCAAAAACAGTATCTTGAAATCTTACAAAGAGTTTTGAGAGAACAAGGCTATGCAGTGCCCACGATTAAACTGGTGCACTTGTTAATATGGATAAGAGACAACTGTACATGGTTTCCTTCCTCGGGCTCATACGATAGCTCCTTGTGGGTGAGAGTAGGGAAGGAGCTGCAAACTAAAAAGGATCTGCAGCTTGATGTGCCCGAAGAGGTCATCATGACATGGCGCATTGTGTTTACTGCTTTGAACGCACTAAAACCAGCAGAGGAGGTGTTACAGGCTGCTGCTGCTCCTCCTCCATCTCCTAAGGAAAATGAGCATACGGGACAGGAATCTTTTGAAGTACTAAGTACCGTATGTGAGGAAGTGCCTGCTCTGACAGGAGATGCACAGGATATAAACCCACAAGGGCAGGAGTTGGATGATCTTCTTGGTCCAGGGGTAATAGACTCTACCACAGAGACAGATTTATATCCTCCACTAACTTCTTTAAAGGCTATAGCAGCCGCGGCCCCAACTGCAGAGGAAATCTTGCGGACACAGCAACAGAGACCTTTGACACGTTCTTCTGTTACAACCCCCCCCCGATTTGCGCCAGCTCAATTAATAATGCAAGAACCGTTAGCTATGGTGAGTCACTCGGGATTGTCCGACAAGTGTAGAATAGAGGTGCTTTGTGAGGGAGATGTGTCTGTAGTTAATGCGTTGCCCAAAATATATAAGCCAAATCAAGCACTGGAGTTTGCCCATTTACCATATGAAGTGATTAAAGAGGTTCGAAAATCAATTCGAGAGTATGGCTTACAAGCCTCATTTACTATAAATCTTATACAGGCTATCGGAGAGTCTTATGCTATGACTCCTTCGGACTGGCGGTCAGTGTTGAGAATGGTTTTATCTGCGGCACAGTACGTGGTGTGGTTAGCAGAGTACAAGGAACTTGTGAATGTGCAAGTTATGAATAATTTAAGTAATGAAGGACCAATTGTAGGACAGGATCAGCTTATGGGCCAAGGTATTTACGCCACCGGGAAGGCGCAAGCCGCGTTGCCGAGAGCAGTGTTTACACAAGCGGCTGATTTAACTATTAAGGCGCTGAGGAAAGTGCCGGACTCAGGCCGACGAGAGGCATCCTTTGTGTCAATCAGACAGGGATCCCAAGAACCTTATGTTCAATTTTTAGATAGGCTGCAGACCGCAATTATGAGACAAATTGAGCAAGAAGAAGCTGCTGAAATTTTGTTGTTTCAACTTGGGATTGAAAATGCTAACGCAGATTGTAAAAGGGCCATAGAACCTATACGCAATTCTGCAAAAACTATCGCTGATCTTATTAAAGCTTGCCAGAATGTTGGGTCAGAACAACATAAGGCAGAAATGCTGGCTGCTGCATTAGCTCAGCAGATGATTGTGGCACAGACTGCTCTAAGATGTTTTCGATGCGGTCAGGAAGGGCACATGAAACGAAATTGTCCACAAACTAAGGGACTGAGGCAGAACGCTCAGCGAACCCCCACCCAACTCTGTCTAAAATGTGGGAAAGGCTATCATTGGAGCAATCAATGTCGGTCAAAATTTG
>NW_009629324.1:13671-17300 GCF_000690535.1 Cariama cristata | reverse complement strand
ATCCCGAACGGGCGGCGTGTGGACGCGGCCTCCTTCAGCCCCGCGGCAAATCGGTGCCTCACGCGAGCCTCCGGACACGGTGGTGCAGCTCCCACGGGGCTTTCGGGATGGAGTAAATTCCTGTGACGCAAGAGAGGTGTAAAAGCTTACCCTCACTTTAAAAAGCACACTGCGCTTCCACAAATCGCCACGCTGCACGAACTACAGATGCTTTGCCATTCACAACCGTCACCACCGACTCCTGCGCGGCTGTTCTACAAAGTTCACGACTTCTGGCTTCTGCAGTCCCGCTCAGAATAACACACATCGTTTGTACACAACTGGCGTATGTCTATGCACACAAACACAAATCTTCCCCAATAAATCAATGCAATCGATCTGGAGAAGGGGGCCACAGTTTAAGAGTATTTAAATTAAAGCACATTCACCTCACTTGCAGCGCACCCCCAAAAGAGATGCGGACTGAGATTTCTGACATCATGATACGACAGAGTATTTTATTCCCAATCCGCAGCATTCCAAACCCGTTAAGTCAGGCTCCCTCAAATCAGAGGAGCGGCATAAAACACCGCTTTTGGATACGCTTTGATCACACCTTTCCAGTGTTTCTTTGACCTAGAAGGTATTCGTCAACTCCCTCGATTCCAGCAGCTGAAGCATTAAGAAAACCACTTAATTTACGGTAAAATGGTGCAAAGTGACAACACTGGGAATAAGAATCAGAATCTAGTCAAGGCTGCTTAGGCCAGGAAGAATGGGAATAACTGCAGATGTAACGTACTCAGCTCACCGGGAAGCATCAGGAAGTTTCTGACGCATTTGTTTTCTGACTAACGGCCGAAGTGAGTGCATAGACAACAACCCTCACGCAGGAGATGTGAGGAGGAGATGGGAGAGAAAGTCCGCGGAGAATGTCCGTTGTCGGGTGCTGCCTGCCGTTTTTCCATAGCCAGTGATCCAGAGCCAGTTTTAAGGCATCGTCCCAGGCATTCCTCGGCAAGCAGCAGCGTTTCTGCCGCTCCCTTCAGACTGGCAAAGGAGTGAGGCTTCCCAAAAATACATCCTCTAGAAAAGAGGGAATGAGTCGAGTGAGCTCAGTGCTCAATGGGAATCGGATCCCTCACTGCTGCTGGTGAAAAGCAGACCTCGGAGTAAACCACCAGCAAAATGACAACCACGCCGCAGAAGCTACCAGGCTATTTTTACCAAAGCAGAATATGTTATCTTTTCATTTTGTATAAAGGCAATAAAAATTCATAAGATTCACGCTCTGCATTTAAAGAGAAAAGCTCGGTAATACAGCATTCAGAGCACATGGTTCTTAACATCACCGCGAACGGTCTACGTTCTTCAGTCTTTTGACATGTTCACAGGGACGGTGTTTACACTGACTCGTTCCTAGTACATCATATCACATTTTAATGATTCAGTTCGGCTCTGACAAAAGGAAACATCTGCCATAATTTTTTCTTCCGTGAACTTTATCACAATTAAAAATCTGACGTTTCACCAGCCTGTGTGCCAACCGAGAAGCACGCCAAGTTCGGCACTTCCTGGGACATACAAATGCGTGCAGCGTGAACAGCTAGTACCAACAGCACCGAGCCATCACTGACTTGTCAGTTCCCACCACAAAAGAGAAAAAAAGATCACAGTTTGTGGGCAATAATTTCATAATCTTGATCTGGTTTCCATATGACAGAGCGCAAGAGAGAGAAAGCAAAAAAAAAAAAAAAAAAAAAAAGAACGCTTCACAGCTCTGTGTGATACACAACACAAGATTTCTATGTCTTGCCCTATTGCAGCCAGAAAAATATTAAAGCAGCATGTCAAAACTGGCATAGCTTCTAAAAAACGATTTCCAAACATCACTTGATGGACAGCACCCTAGCAACTCGATACAAAGCTTAAATCCGCATCTACTTTCCATAAAACGAGGCCAATCCCAGCCAGCGCAACGACAGTACTCTGGTTTTCGGCAGAATTAATGGTATCCATGAACTCAAGCCGCTTCTGAGCCGCTGCACGTATGATAGGGAGGCGGCTTAACCATTTTCCATGAAGACCATCGACCTCTCGTACGCTGCGTAAGGCTGGGGGAACTCTCATGCCTCTAGGCAGTTCCAAGGTCACCGTCATTTCAGGGGGGAAGCCAAGGGCCAGAAACAAGCCCAGCAGCCTAATGGCAAAGCCATGCAGGGCTGCTTCCTCCGTGGAGCCGCGAGGTCCCACGGCTCGGTGGGCTGCGGTGTTACTGGGCCCCGGCAGTCGGGAGGGACGGATGTTTCGGAACAGACCCCAGGACAGAGCTGGGGTCTCCGTGAGGGCTCAGGGGTGCTTTCTAACACTGCTCCTCCATCCATTTTTTTCCTCGTACTACCAGCATAATACTGGACCGGGTAGGGTACAATTAAACTTGAAGCGTCTCGTGGGAGGACTTCAGGGACTGCGAAAGAAAAGGAAAAACGACCCTGCATACAAGACTGCCCCAAACGTATGGCACAGGAGATGTCTAAGGAGATGCATGGCCTACTACCTTCGAGATCAGACTGGGATTCAGCTTCTCTGCCCAGCTCTATCCCAGACCTGCTGGTGACCTACGGGACATCCCTCCAGCTCTCCCGGCCCGGCCCCGCTCCCCTCTCTCTCGGTACCACAGCAGCACCTCCGCAGCACTTCCACGGAGCGCGACCTCGCTCACTTCAGTCCTCACACACTGCCTGATGCCAGCACCACACGGAACTTGGGCTGCCAAGCCCCTAAATCACAAAGGTGCATTTCCAAACCCACCCAGTGGCGAACGGCCGGGTGCCTTTTCCCAACGAACCAAAGGCCGGCCTCAAGCGGCCGCAATGACATTTTCCTCTGTGGGACAGCAAAAACCAAAATTTGCTTGAAACCCCACCAGGCACCCTGGGAGCTGACAGCTACGGTGCCTTACAGCTGGTTGGCTGGTGTTTTTGGACGGGAGGCTGCATTTCAAACTACTGCATCCTACGTTCCCACCCTGGACGACTGTACACCCGAGACTGTACTGACTCAGCGGGAGCGTTTTTGTGTAGCCCACTAAAGAGACACCATTACACCCCGTCTGGGGGGCGGTGAGACTTGCTGGGTGAATCTCCTTGTTGGAGAGGAAGTTTTGAGAGTAAGATACTCGCTGTCAGGGTTACAGAGAAACCGCGCTCTCCCATGTGTGCGTGCACACACAGAGCAGCAGAAGCACGTTCACTCCCTCTCACTTCTCCACGTTACCCCACTGGGGTAGCAAAATTACCGACGCTTCAAATTTGACGCGGTCCTAATTTTTAATAAAAAACATGGTTTTCATTAGGATTGGGGTAAAGGGTTAAACCCAAATAAAACGAAGCTGTTCTGCAGCCTCCAGGGAGAGGGCTGCGCTTTCTTCCACCACTGCCGCCACCGCACACCTCCCAGGCTGCCTCCAGGCAAGCGGTGGGGCAGACGCAGCCTTCTGGAGAAGCAAAGGGCGGAGAGATCTCCCCGTCATCCCTTTTGGCCTGAGATCAGGGGGCTCTGCCATATTTCTGATCCCCTGAGTTTTAAGCCAAAGCTGCAGAGAATCAGCCTGAGCCAGGCAAGCGCTTTGCAATGTGGCTTTGTGATCC
>NW_009629324.1:12945-13645 GCF_000690535.1 Cariama cristata | reverse complement strand
TTCAAGAAACAGCCTTGACTGCTCACCCATTAACCGTGGGACGTAAGTCAGGTTTGCAATGCTGGGAGACAGGCTATTTTTACCACACTTAGGATGTGCTGTCACGATGGTAAATCCCAGTTGCAGATTTACCAGACGTGCTAAGGGGATTTGTCCGGGATTTCAGGACGCCCGGCATCCTGATCTGCACAGCAGCTCAGACCAGGCTTTTTGCCATTCCGAAGTCCCAGACAAACGACACGCGAGAGGAGAGCGCGCAGTTTGCCAGCGCGGCGCCGATCCATCGAGCGTGCGGGCCGTGGGCTGCGTCTGACACGGGAGACACGTGCTAGCCACCTCCACGCCGTACCTCCGCCTCCCACACACGCTCTGCGCCCGACTTCACCGAACACCGACGTGCACACGCACACCCCCTCTCCCGTCCACGATGCCCGGGCACGCCAGACCACGAGGACCACGCATACAAACGCCCTGTGGCACGTGGCAAAGAGCTGGCCGCGCAGCCCCTGCCCTCGGGCAGGGCAGTACATGCTCCCCGTACATCCCACGCTGCTCCCATTTCTGTAGTCTCGACCAAGTGCAGTGCAAACTTGCAATGACTTCCCTCACCAAGTTTACACCCTACGGCGAGAGCTCCCCGGCCCACCTCTGTCCTCAGGGACCCGATCCCCGGCTGCGGCTGGTACACAAAAGGGTCTCA
>NW_009629324.1:296-12862 GCF_000690535.1 Cariama cristata | reverse complement strand
GGGGCCTTCCCTGCCGTATCTCCTGCCTGGGGAGTGGCATGTCATCGTATTAGCGCAGCTTTGCTAAATTAATTAGAAAAGGCACACCCTTTCCAGCACTCATCCTGTTTTTTTTCAGACGTGTCAAATCACTTTACCTTGCTGTCAATATATCTGGTTTCTGTTTTACACACAGAAGATGGGAAGAAGGGAATCGCTCAAGCCAAGGTTGTGCATATAAGGAACATGAATCTGTCATACAACCCAAACTGGCTCCCAGCTTGAATCGATCCTTTTTTGGGCAGACGGCTTAGACGTTTTGAATTTAAAAGGACTCTGGCATTTTTCCTTCATGTCCTCTCATATTTCTTGCTCTGAAAGCTCAGACTAGGACTTTTTGTTCATCGTAGGTGTCTTCCTCAAAGCCAGCTTAAACCTGAACACCCCCAAAAATTTTCAGGAAGGTGTTTTTTTCTTTTGAGGGTTTTTTTTTTTACTTTTAGAGGTTTTTACTTTTAAGAGTTGTGGTTCCCAATGTTAAAATCACAAAATTTTGAGGGTCTGTTTTTCCGCTAAAAAAAAAAAAAAAAGTTGCTCTTTTTTTTTTTTTAGCACAGCGCGAATTTCTGCCGCATAAAGAATCGTCTGAGTCCCAGTTTCCAAAATGTTCGTATTTTAGCTTTTCCGCTATATTTCTTCGGTTAATGCTTTACAATTCTGCCGGAAACTGAAGTAGCTTTAGTTTCTCTATTGCCTACACATTTTGTCATTTCTCACACGACAGTACTGTAACCCGTTTGTTTTCTCAGTGCATCTTTCAGCATCACTTGCACTTCACAGTGCAGATGTCTAATGCAGATCAAGGCGGGCGCTGCAGTGTATGCTGTTCCAAAAGATATCCCCACCTCCTCATGTGTTTTGCAACACGGCTATCAAAGCATTAACTAAATAACATAATAGTTAGCATATACCCATTGTTTTACATATTCTGAATAGTTTATAGATGTTACTTAATTTCTTCACGTGCCGCTCCTGTGAAACAGATACCGGGGTGATCATTTCATACGAACCGCAGCTACAAAGCAAGGCAATAGCTAAACCAAATAATCAGATCGACAACCCCTTCTCAATTTCCGAGGCCAGAATAAATCCCATTTATAAGGAACAAAAACCCCAAAACAACTGCAGAGCACCTCCTGCAAACAAATGAAGTGTAGGCTAAACTCTGATCACAGCTTTTTCTCCGTGAGCCTCCAGCCCAAATCCGAAGCCTGCGTTCCCTCCCTTAAAGCTCACACCCAGAGGCACGGCTCACTGGTCAATGCAATCTTCAAGGTTTCCCATCTTGAACAATTTATTTTCAGGAACAAAGCCTGGAAAAGGTCCAAAAAGGCCGTGTGGGTTGGCAGCAGCTCAGGACGCTGTCTAGGTGTGTCTGGCTTGCCCAACTAACAACTCCTTCCACCTCCTCTACCCAGAGCACACTTGTGTTTCGCCGTACTGCCGCAAGCCACCCGGTAACCTCTATTCCTCCGTTTCTAAAAAGGCTACCGGTTTCTCCCGCTAGATCCCCAGCTTTACGGGCTGTCAGGCACTCTGGGTTTTAGCTGGTGGCCGAGAATTCGACGGCAAATGTACAGGTTAGGATTTACGGCTGGGAAAACAATTTCCCAAAATATCTGTATGAATGCCATGCAGAAATATGCCGCATTATAACGGTGGGTACTCTTTCTCAAAATGGAAGCATTAAACTTCAAGCACAGCTCTGTGCCCGAGATGAGCCAAGAAACTTCTGAAATGAGTAACGGGCCTCGCTCGGCACCCCGCGGGCGAAGCAGCCCCCTCCTTCCCGCTCCTCCTCCCGCTCCGGGTGGCCGCGGCGCAGCACCGACTTACGTCTCAGCTACGCTTCTGAGCCAGACTCCCCTCAACACTGATGCCAGGACAGAGTTTCCCAGCTGCTGCCCGCAAATTGTTAAAGCCTGAAATGGGTCCCTCTGAAGGTTATCAGAATCATACAGCCCTTTAGGTTGGAAAGGACCTTTGAGATCATTGAGTCCAAAGTTAGGCTAATTTTTCATGTGCAGAACCACAGAGGGAAATAAACACCAATATTAACCAGTTCAAACAGCAAGAAATCCCCCCCCCTTTCCCCCTCCCCCCTGCCTAAAGCTACAAAAATTAAATCCGTAAGGGCATTTACAGAGAACATCTTATTTAGGGAAGAAAACAAAAGTGACGGACGCAGTTATTTGTGACTGCTGGTAAATAAATTTGTGCGGCTTACACTGTTTACCCTGGAGTACGTCTGAAAGATCCATTCGTGCTGCATTAGAAACCCGCCTCAATGACAAACTTCAGCTCCTCGCTCTAGCAAAGCTGATGTATTGACGAGACAGGTAGATACGGGGTGCTCCAACTGTCTGGATGCTATGGAAATCACGCCGCACGCATCTGACCGTCGTCAGCTGCAGAAGACAAGCGCCGGCCTCATTCTTATTCCAGCCAGGAAAAAGGCCTCGTCTGCATTAGCCTTTTTACTGAAAGGCTGCCATATTTGTCAGTTCAGACGCATGTAAGATAAGCTCTTTCTCCGTTATCTAATATTTCACCAGGCAGTGGAAACGAAGGATAAGCAGAACCTAATAGTCTATGTGGGCAGATCTTGAATGCTGTCAAGCTCAGCGCAGGGCCTGGATGCCCTAGACAAGGGGAAGTTTACAGCAGAAGTTAATCACTTCATTTTGAAGAAAAAACTCACAGGGATTTGGAGAAACGGTTACGACTTATCCTGGCTACGCAGCAAGCGAGGAGGCAAGTGTAAAGCCCTTAGTGCGGCATTACACTCGGAGCCTCTCCCTCCCTGCAATGTAGGTACCGCTCGGCTAAAATTGCAGTCCACAGGGGATTACAGAAGGCAGCTGTAAAACCGCCGCGTTCCCTAGGGAGCCGGAGGAAAGAGAAGGACAGGCGGGGAGAAGCAAAATGAAAAACCAAATTCTGCCCTCTTGAAGTGTCCTGGGCCGATCAGTCCCTTGCCCGGCAGCCAGCGGAGGAGCCCAAAGTGCCGCCGCAGCCTGGTTTCCCCCTTCTCCCCGCCTCGCCAACTGCCCAAGTCCCAGGCAGAGCTGGCAGCGACCTGGCAGACAGATCAGAAAGGCCCTTCCTCAGCCGCAGGGCTCCCGGCGAGCACGTATCTAACAGGCTTTTATGCCGCATAATGTGGATACAACAGTGCTAAGCGAATGCTGAATAAAATTAAGATAGCCTGTTTCAGAGCTCACAGCGTAAGTCTGATTTAACAGCACGTCTGCTTAACAGATACACCATCTTAAACAGCAGTGACTATATGGTCACACCACTCCATTTTAATGCGCTGACGTGAGAATCAAACCATATTTGCACAGAAGTGCAGCCCCAAGTATAAGCTATCAACGTTGTTTTGGCTCACCCAGAATGGCCAAGCTATGCCTAAATGTTTGGGGTTTGTTCTTTTTTTTTTCATCTGGCAAAAGCGGATTTTTTGGGCGTAACTGTCAACAGGTGCCCGGCCAAGACGTAAGCGGCAGCCTCTGAGGGAAGGGTTACAACAGGCACGTGGGATGTGGTACCCAGCATCCCTCCGCTGCCTCCTCCTGAGCCGCTGCCCACATTTTAAATGGCTGTGCGACACGGTGAATTGTGTCATGTGCATGGACTCCCCACGTCAGCTCTGGGCTTAACACCTCATCTGGTCACCGCTAATAATTTTGACCCTCCCTGCAGCCAACAACACTTCAATAGCAACAGCCGTCAATAGCAACAGTCCCAGGATAGCAGCTGTTCGCAGCGCCGCACCGCGCGTGCCCGCACGTGCCGGCAGCTCTGCCACGTTGCCCGCCTGCTTCCATCACGTGACGACGGGGAGTACAGAAAGTCACAAGAAACCTGTTCCCAGGGAGTCAAGTGCTCCTCAGCGTCCTCGCAGGGCAGGCCAACTGGGGGAAGACTCGTCCGCTTCTGAGCCTGCACAGAAAACAAGGCCTAGCCTGCGTCTAATTTTAGGCTTGGCAGCCTTAAGGATGTTCTGGGCCGTCTTTATCTTTGGCTTTTCTAACTCCTCTTCCTTCAAGGCCATGCCCCTAACAGCGGTTGTGCTGCCTCTCGCCCCGGGTCTCTCCCCTTGCCCGCCCGAGCCCGGTCAGAGGGTGCCGCAGGGTGAAGGCCCTGCCCTCCCCGAAAGCTCTCCCTTCGGGGAGCCGGCAGGATGCCTCCCCGGCAAGGGCCTCCCGCCCTGCCGGCACAGGTGGGATGGAGAAGGGACCATCCCTTGCGCTTTATCTCATCGCCAGCTGGCCGCACGGCTTTCTGAATCGCCCTTGTCCTCAGGTCGGTCCAGAGCTTCTCTGCCTTTTCTCACGCCAACCCTGCGGTGTATTTTTTCTTTTTCTTTGTTTTTCACCATGTACATTAACTACTTCGTTTAAGATGATCGGTTCCACATTACCGGGGAAGAAAAGGGAATGGGAAGGTGCCAGGAGCTGATGCCACATGGAGTCTCCTAGCTGGCCAAGCTCCATTCCCCCTTATAGACCCCCAAACCCCAAAGCCTGTCCAACAGGACTCAGATACCCATCCCATTCCTCTCACAGCAGCAAGACGTCACAGCCCAGCGGCTTTGCAGCAACTGCCCGGAGGTACCGGCAGGATAACACCCAATACCCTCCCGCTCTCTGCAAGCCGCAAGCCCCCCGCTGTGGCACACCAGGGGAGAGGAGTGGACGCTGGACCGCCACGTCCCCACTGACACAGGGAGGCTGCTCATCCCCCGGGTGCCTCAGCCCCCGGCTGGTCCCACCGTTTAGGCACGGGCCCTCTCCAAATGGCACCTGCCAAGAGCCAGCCTGCGGCCGCCACTCTACCAAACCCGCGCTCCCAGCAAAGCGGCACCCGTGTTTAGGGAGCGTAGAAATGCAAAACGGAGAGAAAACGGTGGCTTTCCAAAATGCTTTTGTTTTGCTGTTAATTTCCTAAGATGTAGCAAGGTTTTCTTCAAAAGCTGGAAGAAAAATATCATAACCTCATGGTGCCCCTTCACCCTTTACCGCATTCCACCTCTGCTGGCATCTCCCGCACTGTTTCAGCCAAACCAGGACACGCACCCGGGCCGGGAGAATGCAGCAGGTCACCACCCATCGCCACACCGCCGCCGGGTCCCGGCCCCGGCTCCGGGGGTACGTACGGCCTCCCGCCCTCCTGGGGTCGGGCTGAACAAAAATACCAGCTCCTGGAGGAAGGGGTCTTTCCTGCAGCACCTCTGCTGGCATCTCCCGCACTGTTTCAGCCAAACCAGGACACGCACCCGGGCCGGGAGAATGCAGCAGGTCACCACCCATCGCCACACCGCCGCCGGGTCCCGGCCCCGGCTCCGGGGGTACGTACGGCCTCCCGCCCTCCTGGGGTCGGGCTGAACAAAAATACCAGCTCCTGGAGGAAGGGGTCTTTCCTGCAGCCCTACAACATCCCCTCTTCCTTCTACTGCGCGTTCCAGCTGCCGCTCCGAAGCTTGCACAGAAATTAATCATCTTATTTTCTCTGCTTTTTAATATTCTTTCTTTTTTTCAGGGGGAAGGGGGAAGCCTTGATTTGACAGAGGTGGCTACTTAAAAGCAGTCTCCAGCAAGTCCATTCTCCGATGAAACAATTGGGGCAGAACAGCTCTCTGTTAATGTTACATTTAGTCATTAAAAATGTGCATTTGCGATTCTAAAAGCTGCTACAGGCAAAACACAACAGAGAGAGACATACTCGGATTTACATTCGGTTTCCAGCCTGGCAGACTCAGTGAAACCAAAATTAACATCGCTACCTTTGGTGTGCATTTATGGAGAAACACACATTGAGTAATAACCACCACTGCTGTACACATTTGAATCCTTTCAAAAGGCAGAGGACTAAATGCCTTTTGAAAAACCTAAATAATTTAGCATCGTAATAGTGTGAAGTGTGTAAAGACACTTTTATATACTACTGCATCTAGCTGTGGGGTACAGCACAGGGGATGTCGTCATCTTAAAGCAGCAACGCGATGGCTTTGGGCAGGAAATACACACAGCTAATAAATAAAAGGAACAAAAATACTTGAACTGGACTGGAAACGATCATTCAATAGTAATAACAGACAATCCAAATAAAAATAATAAAAAAAAATAAGACAAACTATACAGTGGGATCTTTAATTATGAGGCTCTACAAAGACCTTGGTTTCACAGTTCATCCACACTTGTTAAACGTCATCTTGGCAAAATCAGTGCATTCTCACCGTGTATTGGTATTCCAGAACATAAAGATCTTTCAGTCAAGAATCGCAAGTGCAGTGGCCTGAGCGCTGCATAATTTAAAAAAAGACAGTCCTCACACCTACGATCTTGAGGTCTGGAACTATAACAAAAGGACGAATTGCTTATGAAACAGGAGGGGGGATTAAGGAGTAAAATGCTCACATCCACTGTAAAAAATTCTGGGTATTCTTAGCTCAACAGCTGCCGAGCCAAAAAAAAAAAACCCAAACCCACCCACCCCGAAGGAAGCTTTTTCAGGATTTTGACAGCAAATATTATTTCCCATATATATCAGGGACCATCTACTGAGTCACCGAGACTGTTTTCTGTGGCACTGGGAGAATGCCCCGCCAAGCCGGGCGCAGCGAGCGCACAGGGGGAGTGCCGGGAGAACCCAGCACCCGTTGTGGTTTCTGGACTCCCAATGCCTCCTGCTCTCTTCTTTTCTGAGCAGTAAAAGAATCTGTGAAAACAAGGCCCAGATACTAACAGGAATAAAGCTGTTTCCTATCTTCCTATCACCTGCCTTTTAGTATTTTTGGCGCCTCAAAAACCAACACACACTGGGAAATAATTAAAGGCTTAAAAAACCAAAGAGGCGATCTGAAAGGTTCGACTTAAGTAAAAGCAAATGCGCTAGACAGACCCGCAGTACCAATGCTGTGGCCGTACTACCCAAGGCTCTCCTTCACCACTAGCAGCTGGAAAAAACAAATCTCAAAGCGGTTTAATTTTTGTTCCGTCACCCAAACTTTGCTTTGTTTCCAGACTATGGAGACAAGGAACAGAAAACTACACCTGGTTTTCAGGTAACACTTTGCAAATTTCACAGCCCACGTCAAATAAATAACTTCTGGCAGATTTTTTTTTTCCCCCTAGAGGTCCTTGGAGCAGGGAACCTTTAATAATTTGCTCCTGCAGTGCCAAGCAGAATGCCAAACTGAAAAAAGAAAGAAAGAAAAAAAGAAAAAAAAGGGAAAAGCTGTAGAGGTACATAGAAATGAATCAACGACAAACTAAGCTTCAGTGTAAACAAGTGGGAAGACCCCCTAAATTTAGGCGAGGGGCTACCCGCAAGTGAGGGGGTGAGAGGGAAGAGTCCCCCGGCAGGTGCTGGGACGCGCGGACCTAACGGTCTGCTCCGGAGCGCCTGGCACAGCCCTGCCCTACCTGCAGCATCTCCGCGCTGCAAACAAGGCTCCATCGGCAACTCCTTTGTTAAAAAGCGGCTCTTTAGGCTGTGGTAAGACAGTCATTTACAATGCCCAGGTTCACCCTGTGCTTTGCTGCTGAGGAGAGCAGAAACAAACTTACCGTTCCTCTTCTACCCTGCTTTAAAAGCACAGCGCAATTTCAAGGGCAGATCAAAGTTAGACTAATTATTTCCTTTCTGCATATCCTATAACTAAACGTAACAGGTCACTAGGGAAGGGTGAAACAAAAGATGAATGTATTTGCACACACTAACAACGAATGCTAAGAAACAAGGACATTATTTATATAAGAAAAAGATGCATAAGGGAAAACATCAAAGCCTGTATTAAATATACAAACCCACAAATGTATCGCCAATGGTGCCTAAATAACTAGGGAAATAAACGGCTGCTCTCCTTCTCCGCACTTCAAATTAAACATAACTGCTGAGGCAGTTAAATCCTTTAAGAGCCTTTAGCACTACTGATCATGAAGGTCTGATAATTCTAGTATTGCCCACTTGAAGTTAATCCCAAGACTAAAAAAATACGTTTTCATTGTCTTCTGTTGTTTAGAAACATTTGAGTTTACTAAGGCCGTGCCTTAAAGATTTAGGCTGCAGTCAGGAAGGCTAGAAACACGCTTTACAGTAATTTTTTTAATGAAACTTGACATTCTAATTTATACCATTCCAGGTCTCAGAGCTTCCATAGAGCGGTCAAGAATACAATTTGCCTGTAGGAACTTGCAGAAGCAAATAGCTCCTGTTCTGCATTAATTCCTCTCTCGGAAACCTCAACAGGGATATTTTGCTTACGTTACTGTTCCTTTGTCCTTTTCCCAGGTTACTTCATCCGCTAGTCAAGAAATTGCAAGGTTTGGGGGAACACCCCCCCGCCCCCCCATGTGTGTGTGTAACACCAGTGTTTTGTCCATCTGTCGGCAACTGCAAAAGCGGTCTCCGTGGCGTATCCCTAAGCATTCCTACTTCAGCCACCGCTTCCCAGTACCTACGCACGGTAAGGGGACCCCAGCATACCGGGTAGCACGCACTACACCGCAGCATCTGGCAAGGCTCCGGCAACTGTCCCACTTCTGTTAAGACCCATTATACTCTCCACGATTCAAGAGAGCTTTTGGTATAGGAGCAGTACTGCTGCTTGTTTTGAGATGTTCCCCTGAAAACCACGTTCCTGGACAATATGCTTCTTTCCCCTCAAAGGGCAAAAGAGGTTCACGGGAATCGGAGCAGAAAAGGGAACGGGCCTTGTCGAGGCAGGGAACGGGGGGTCTTCAGAGAGAGCCTCTTGAACAGAAAGCTGGCACGCAGGGAAGGTGTCCCGAGCGGGACAGAGGGATGGCCACGGCTGCACGGGGCCACCACCCTCACCTGGGCCTCCAGAAGTGGCAAAGCGTGCATAATACCGCGGGAATAATACTTTGCGTATTTATTGCTCTTTCCTTTCATTCCTGAAGCCTTCAGGAAGGCTGTCGCCGGGCTCGCATCCAGGAAAGGTTGCAGGGATGAGGCGGGACGCAGACTGAGCACTACAGCCTGGCATGCAGAGGGCCCACCGCCACACCTAAGTTTCTACCGCGAAGCCAGGAGCAACCCCAAACTCCTTCTCCATTTCTACACACAAATAAAGGGTCCTTTATTTGCTTGACAGTGCTCTTTATTTTTTTCATGTGTGCCCTTTTACTGTTCCTTGACTAAGAGTACAGATACAGGCATTTCTCACCCACACAGTACTCAAATGACTTTCAAACCTTTGTGTTAGCTTGTCATTTTTGGTAGCTTTCACACCTCTATTGAAACAAAGCTTAGACAAACCCTGAAAACGAAGGATCTCTCCAGACATGTCTAGACTCTCAGTTCAACAAGGCACAATATTTCTGAACTCTCTAACCTTTATGGGAGGTGACCAAAGCCAGCTCAGACAGACTAAACTGACACACCGCCAGCTAATACCCTGAACACCTTAAAATGCAAATAGCGCTAATCTTATTAAAAATGATGCAATTCGCCCTACCGCAACAGCAAGAGGGGGAAGGGGAGCAAAAAAACACCGTTGGTAGCATAGGCTACCGTTCTCATCAGACGAAACTGTAACATTTATGAATTATTTCCATTTGCAGTTAAAAAAGCTGAAGAATTAGGATCTTTTTTTTTTTTTTTTAAATCCATATTGAGCACGGTAAAAGACTATATCTAGGCTATGTGTGGGAGGTGAAGAACTGCCACCATCTCCCAAAGACATGACTAATACAAGATTTGGTAAGTCAGGAAGACAATGCCAAGTCTTTCCTCATACTGTACAACCTGGACGAAAGCAAGTCTGTAGGAAGGTAGCTAGAGCATGCTAGTGTAGGCTCGTGCTGTACTCGCCACTATAAAACAGGTACCTCACTAACTGAGGTGGAGCAAACGACGTAGAAACCTAGCAAAGAAGGAGTTCTTTGCAACCGGAGCGGCCATGCTATCCTGCCTGCAGCCGGGGACAGCAGGCGACCCGCAACCCGCACAACGGAGGAGCTGGGCAGCTGCGCAGCAGCTCTACTGGGAAGAGGGATCGTGCCACCGATACGGTGAGCCTCGCACACCGCCTGATTCAAATTGCCTAAAACCTGCTCATTTACAACTTGTTAAAGTACGGTCTCGATTTCCAGTCCTACGGGGTGCACGCTCTGAACAGAAGGTCAATGGGGATTGGTGAAAAGTTCCTTATTCTCACGGGCTACTTGTATCCAGTACTCCGGAAAAATAATGCTGCCTTGGATTTCCACGTGCCCTTCCAGCGATGGACTTCCAGATTCCTCCCAAAGACTTCCAAGTGCTGAGTCTGGCCCTCAGTGGAAATGCCCCAAGCAAGGCTGCCCAACTCCAAGCTTGTGATTGCGCACATTTCCAGATCCCCAGTTTGCTCCTTTTCCAGGAGCAGAAACGTATGACCAGCCAGGGCTACCAAAGTATCCAAAAGGACACTGATAACAAACTGGTTTCTGCCGTGCAGTGTCAGCGGACGAGCGGTGCTGCAGTAGCACGAATGCCTTTCAGTGCGGCTAGCAAGCAAAGGCATACGGGAGAAAGGACTGCTGGAGTTTTGGAAGCTATTTACTGTGATAATCTGCAACTGGTGTAGAGCAGCATGTACAGAAGCAGTGTGGCAAGCTGACAGAAAGCAAGCAGCAAGCTGCTTCTCTTTTACTGAGCCTTTGCTCAGCTGGGCTGCCTTATGCAACCACCATGGGAGCAAATTCACCATGGGAGGCAAGAGGAAAAAGAGATCGATTTATCTTACACCCCGCAGAGCGTCTTCATTCTCAGTTTTGCAAAGACTGCAGCCCCAAAGCACAGATTCTGTAACATCAAAGACCTGTCAAAAATAAAAAACCTAATTGTTCTATAAGCACTGGGGCATCAGCAAACACACATTTGCCTCCAGATCATGGATTATTGTTAAATTAGGACAAATCGCTTTACAAGTGACATCTCAAAGTAAACCAAAACCAACCATACCACCCAAACCCAAACGAACCAAAAGCCCTGCGGCCTCCTGTCCCAACCAGATGCACGCAGACCCATGTTTCTGTCTGGTTTGGGTCACAAGAGCGGAATGATGAGCCTATTCTCAGACAAGCATTCGCATGCCATTAAAAAAATTGCTAACCAGCCTTCAACACTGAAAACCCTGGTTTAAGTCAGGTCACAAAAGAAAGGATGGAACAGTCCCTGTGAGCCAGCTGGGTTTTGCTGCTCCTCTGATGGATTTGAGATGAGAGATGTGGTGACAGTCTGCCAGTCATCGGACAAAGGGCCGGCCAGAATGTCAGCAATTAAGGGAGACCTGCGGGGAACAGGCAGGATCTGGAAAAAACCTCTGGGATGAGAGTCGGAACCAGGGACGCCTGCCTGTGCCACGCTCGCCGGAGAGCAGCTCCCTGGAGCGGCTCGTGGTCTTCTAACGGGAGTTCCAAAACCAGCGGGCAGCACAACTAGCTCGCGCTCTCTCAGGTTGCCCTGGATCACAAAACAGATCAGTTCCATTAACAAAAAATGAAGTTCTGCCACTGTGGCACCTTGAGCAATGCCTGCACCACGGTTTGTTTTTGCAGCTTACACAAGGGTCCCCCCGACCAGGACTGCAACTCTGCCGAGAACCTTGTGGGGCTACTGCCGGTTCAGTGCTACCAGTTCCAGACTTTCACAGTCTCCAAATTGCTGCTGAGTGCCTGAGGCCCAAAAACAAGCCGTCGTTCCTGCTGCCATTCAGATTGCTTTGCAGAACTTTTTCCTGCAGGATCCGAGTGTTCACGTGGAACATGCTGGGTCTTTACATTGGTTTTAGTCTCAGAACGAGCTGGCAAACAAAGTGGGAAATCTGAGTGCACAGTGGAGCACTGGGACAGCAAGACAGGAGTTCCAGGATTTTCTTCACAGCCCCGCAGACTCCACGGAATTTAAACACAGCTCAAATGGCCACACTGTTGGAATAGGATAGTGTGAAAAAGAGGGGACAGGAGGGCTTCCAGTTACAAGCCCCACCTTCAAATTGCTAGAAAGACTTGGGTCAGTCATTCCAAGTCAATAACCTAAGACCCCTAGTGCAGAGCTTCACCCAAGGAAAGAATTTTGCTCACGTCTTTTGCTCCTCTTCTTTGGCTCCGGCCCCAGGACAGCGCTGCCGACTGTCTAGCTCCCAGGATCTGGCATGTACAGACAGGAAATCGGAGAGGCACCACGCTATGGGGAACATCAGCGGTGCCAGCACAGCGACAAAGAAGGAGGAGAGGAGCGATCTCCTCCGTCACCCCCCATGACCACGCTCAGCGAATCCATGTGATCGATCACCTCTGTGCCACACAGAAGGAAAAGATCCTAAAGAAAAAAACTTCTAAACACTGAAAGAGGAATTGAGAAATTTTGTGCTGTTTTCCTTCACACTGCTAGCTCATCGAGGTTTCTGAGTGCGAGGAAGGGATGGTAGATGGAGCACAGCTGTTCTGCACGGCATGCACTGCTGCGTGTCAAAGATACATCAGAAAATCACCAGTAAAGGAGTTTAAGAGTGC
>NW_009629324.1:0-265 GCF_000690535.1 Cariama cristata | reverse complement strand
TGCTATCCCTGCTCCTTTAAAACGTGTCGGGGATGGCAAAGTGCGGGGGAGCCGCAGCGATCACCAGGTGAAGCAGGAGAGAGATCCGGGCACTCAGACCACATCTATGATACAAAAGATCTTTGGTTTTTGTCCATTCTGGGCCATTTTCTTGGACCACCTTGCCAGCCCCTAGGAAGGCTACTGCAGTCGTTCTCGGGCACGCAGCACACGCTGCACCGTGGCCCACGACCCGGCAGAGCCCTGCCCAGAGCCACGGCACCCG
>NW_009629323.1:16045-33102 GCF_000690535.1 Cariama cristata | reverse complement strand
TGCCACCCGCTTTAAGCGCCGGCCCAGCCCTAAACAGTGACAGTGCTGTAAAATCACAGTTGAAATACAAAAAAATCAGGTTGTCTAAATTTTAAGAAGTCATCCAAAAGAGTGGGTCTGTTTTTCTTCTCTGCTTCAGCGTGCTTTATTGATAATAACCATAACGCTAGGATGCAAATCCTTTGCAGAAGAGTAAAAACTACTTCTTATGTTTTGCTAGATTTGTTTTTAGCTGGATCAGGTTTGTGATCTGTTCATCACAAAACTGGTGCCAGTACGCAGGAGGCAGTGGAAGTAAACAGACACAGCTGACAGAACTGCAAAGAAAAATCATCACTTGAAAATTAGTTTTGAGGTAGTTAAGATGGACACTGCCTCCCAGTAATTACCTCTTTCTTAAGAGTAATAACTACTGCTGTGCATTGGGAGCACACAGTGGCAAAATCAGACTCAGAAAGTAAAACAATACACATACTCTGCTGGAATGTTAGTAGTACCTTAGCTCTGAAGGTCTACGTATAGAAATGCACCAAGGTTCAGGGAGAGAAATAACAACCCTTATCACCAACTAGTGTAGCTGTATGGCACCTGAAAAATATATTTGGTAACTCAAAGTTTGTCTATTTGTATCTATAGTGTAATTTTAAAGCTTGATTTTGATTACAGTTCTGAGATTATTTAATGTTTTCCTGTCCATTACGTCTACTGTTAGGCATCTCCATTTTTCAGGTGCTCACCTCGAGATAAATTGTCCTGAATAACTCCATCTGAAGTCAGTGCCAATGGGAACCGTCGGTTCTCCACAAGCCTGAAAGGACTTGAGGGACCACACCATCATAAACAAGACAGGCAAATCAAGCACAAGCAAGTAACTGAGGAGGCACTTTTGGAAATGCTGACCTTAATTTCTTCGTGCCTAATTTCCTCCTTTTGTAAAAGAAATATGAACACATGCTCTGCCTTGGTATTCTAAGAATTGATGTGGCATGCTTGTAAGACTGGATTAAAGCCTTCTAAAGAAAGAAAGTACAATGTAAGTAGTACTGTATTTAACATGAATTTACCAGATATTCTTTTGTAAAAAAAAAAAAAATAACTGCAAAATGATATATGAGTTATTATTTAATTGCATAAAAAATTAACACATGCTAATATGTTGTGACAGTTTGGGGAATCTCTGTATACACAACTTACGAACGGTGATTATTCTGAAGAATTCGCTGCATATAAAATCACACACCTGTCAAACAGTAGCTGCAGAACATTCAGGAGTCATTAACTAGAAATAACTTTGCTCTAGCAGTATGATAAAAGTACTGGGGAAGCTGAAGGAAACTGGAAGCAATGAAGGAGGTATCAGACCCAAGGGATTTTTTTGATGGCAGTAGTGGCAGAAATTGTGGGAGTTTTGTTGCAGGGTACATGGGAAAACTTAAAAAAAAAAAAGAAAAAAAAGAGAGAGACCGAGAGAAGGATTTGAAGATCTCAGAAAGATTGTCCAAAACTTCAATTGGTACGTGGGGCGATGAAGACACCAGAGAAGATGGCTTCTTTCTGCCTTTTGTGTAAATAAAAGCATGTTTTAGAAGTTACACTGCAAGGCCATCGAATTCCTTGCTGTAATTGTCAGGGGTTGCTATGGGTTTAAAATGGCAAGCAGCGTATTCCTAAGAGTTCAGGAGAGCCTACTGAGGACACTTTCAGAGATTAGTATTGGTTTTATTGCCTAAAGCCATGGAAGACAGTGGACAGAGGGCTTGCACTCTGGTAATGAATCTGAAGAGCTCGTAGACGCTCACCAGACTCTGATTAGACTCCAATTTGGAAAAGCACAGCATCCAATGTCCGAATCCCAGAACAGAAGTTTGGGATTTTTCTGGAGAAAGCTTGGCCAGAGCTGTGACACACAAAGACACACACACATATATGCAGGGTGGCATTCAGTTTCCTAAACGCGGATGTCTACAGCCACTTGAGATGCCCCAGGGTTTTGGAGGCGGCAAATATGAACAGAACCTTCTGGGAGAGCAGCCAGGACACCCCAGACCATCTCAGGTGGCACCAAGCAACTGTGTTTAGCTAACTGAATCCCTCAATATTCCTCTTTTTCAGAAGGAATATAATTTAATCACAGCACTTTATTTCGGACAATTCTTCGAGCCTTGCCAATGTGGGAGTGAAGGGACAGAGGAGCTTGAATGAAGGCAGCGGTCACAAAGCTGATCCTCATTCTTTTGCTGGGTATGGCTATGTCCGCTTCTGCCCTCCAAACAGACCAAACTCCTGTTCCCATGAAGGCAAGGTTTGTTTCATAATCTAAGTCACTGACTATCAGGAGGACAGAGACATTTCCAACACATTTGAGGATGTGTAATACAGAACCTAGTATTTCTTTTTTAAGCTAAGAGTACTGTCAACATCAAAAGAACATCACATATAATGTACAGTACACAAATAAACTGCCTATTTTGGGGGATAGGTTCAGGACAGAAGCGGAACAAGGTTAGGTTTTTCCTTGCCAGGGATCAAACTGTTTTTCTGTATGTCAAATACTGTGCCTAAATAATCTCTGCCATCTAACAAGCTCCAAGAGCTTTTCAAATATTACTCTGCAAAGCCATCACAGTGTTTTCTACTATTTGTCACCAAAGGGCCATGGACATACCTGCTGACGTTTCTCTGAATTTGTCACTAGTCTTCTTCTTCCGCCATTTCCAAGGTTTAAAGATTTTGCCAATGGTGGAGAGTTTGCCCTTCCTCTTGAAAGGGGGAGTCTGGGATCCTGGGGCTGGTCCATCCGAGTTAGCGATCGAAGCCTTATCCAAACCATCAACTGTATAAACAAGAAAAGTAAAGGTAACTGAAGGATGAAAAACAAAATGGTACCCAACGGTTAAACTCCTCCGCTATCAGATTGCAACAGGCTGCATGCGGGTTTTCTGTTCCAGAAGGCAGCCAAGGGGCATTTGATTGCAGCCCATGGTCCAAAGGCAGTCCCCACCCCATCTAGCCCTCGGCTTCACGGCTGCTCAGCACCTCAGCCGTGGCAGACCACAACTTGCTTCTCACGATGCGCTGCTGGCACACATGCACGGTTCTGCGGTTTTCTGTCGCTACTGGAGAATTTATTTCAACATATATTTGGGAGATTTTTTCCCTATCCTTGGTAAAGCTGAATAACTAGCTGTCATCATGAAGAAAACAAATCCCTTGCAATGTAAAAACACAAACTATTTCTTTTGAGCGAAACGAATCCTTTCTTAAACAAGCTCTAAAGATAACTGCTCTGGCAGTGGAATAGAAATAGGTCCGTTTGATATCCCTGGTAATCAGTCATTCACAGTGCAGCCTGCCATGAGTCAGGCTTCTTATGAACAAAACCTATTTAACAATAAGCTTTTGAGCTGTTGCCAAAATTTAAAGAAGGATTACTTTTCTGCAAAAACATATTGTGTGATATGAAAGCCAATATTTATCATTGATGGCTGTAACATTGAGTTTTGTGAACCAAATTAAGGCTCATTCCACAACATGCTATAGCACGCAGTTAAAAATTTATTTCCCGGAAATTTCCCTGGGAAGTCTACTATTATTTATCTCTATTTAAGAGCTGAGGTTTCTTAGAGCCTTCCATTCGCGGTCCTGCAAACGCTTCAAATGTGCTTACTTTTATTCACGTGAGCAGCTTCACTGAAGTAACTGCGATTACTTACGTACATAAAATTAATCACAGGCTTAAATGTTTGTGGCATACAGGCTCTGTAATTGCTTTCATTCATCTAAACATTCTAATTATAACCAATTCAGAACAGAGTTGATGCCACTCTGAACAGTAATAATGATAATCATAGATCATTAAATCTGCAAGTGCTATTCAAAGAAAGAACTATCACTGTCCCCATTTTACAGATGGAAAATATGAGGCACAGAATTGTTAAGTGCTTAATTTTATGTTTGCCAAATGGCTTCCTGAATCCTGGTCCTCTGTCCTAGCTGCTAAAAAGACACATATTCAGACACATAACATCATGGTGCAATCTTATTACTCTGTTTCTCAGACAAATGGCATTTAATGAGTCCTATATTTGTCCTAGACTTTAGATTGATCCAGGATGCTAAAAAAAAAATAAATAAATCTTTTCTGTGAGAAAGCTGATGTAATGCAAACAGAGTCCAAGAAACTTCGTTTCCAAGGTTTTGAAATAAAGTACTGGGGAAAAAAGATCCATTGTATAACTTCATTGAAGTCTATGAAGTTAAAACCAGAGAGAGATTTGTATGAAAATGATAGCATTTAAACCAATAAATCCCAGTGAGTTATGCCATAAAATGTAACAAATTCTGTACTGTCAGAGAGATGGAAAACTTCTCCAGGATAAATTACTGCTATTCAGATGCATCAGAATGTAAAGCTTTTATTTAAGTTTTATTTTATTTATTTCTGATCTATGACACGGAGATACGATAGAAGGGCACACAAATGGACTTTGAATGTAAAAAGCCAACATTTTGGTAAGGACTTGGCTACATCTACCCCTTGCAGGAGTACAAAATCCCAGCTTCCTCACTTGTGCACCCTAGAGAACAGGGTGATCTTCAGGGAGGTTTAGGCTGAGAATCCCTTAAAATGAACCAGTCACCACCCTCCAGACCTCAAGAAGCCTGGTGAGAGGTGGGGATGAGAAGACCACCAAAGGCAGCAAGCAGCTCTGCAGAGAGAGGCTGGCATGGGACAGCAGCAGGACCCCTCCGAGGGTGCCTTGCCTGGAATTAGGGACTGCACTTTTGTCTAGGCTTACAGGCGCTGCCTATGGAGTGCAATCCCCTACGGAATAGAGAAGCCTCTGCTGGGAACTGTGGATCTAAGGGAGACGGACATTTACTTGAAGGGCAGTTACAAAGCTAAGAGGGCTACATTTATCTTGGCAATTCCAGTTGATATAGGAAGGGGCAAGGGGCACAGCTTGTGGTTGGGAGGAGTCAGGTGAGATGTAAGGAAAACACTTCCAGGAGGTGGGTGGTGCAACACCGGAGCAGGTCTTGGGAGGTTTTGGAGGCTCAGCCGGGGCTGACCTCACCTACAGTCGGCAACAGTCCTGCTCTCGGTGAGGGACTGGACTGGGTGACCTCCCGAGGTCCCTCCCAGTCAAGCTTCCCCTGGTGCTAAGGGATGTAGAAAGACATGATTACTCTGTGAAATCTGTGCTAGTAAATCCAAAGAATCAGAAGTGAAGCACTGAAGAAAAGAGGCTAGGATCTGTTGGCTGAAGAGCTTTGTCCTGGGCCAGGAGCCAACCATTATCTCACTGGCAGAGGCAGTCCACCAGCCCATTAGAGGGAAAGGCTACGCATCCCTTGGAGGCAGCAGGACAAAACCCATGTTCTTGTCTCTGACGGCTTAGAAAGACGGGGTTATTGCCACGAAGAGCCTGCACCCTGGTCACAGACAGCATGGCCTTTGTAAACACTAGAACATGGATCTTTCCAAATCCTCCCGGGTCCTGCAGTCCAGTCTATTGCAGGCAACCACTTTCACAAAAGCCTCATCTAGATTTTTTTCCTCCTGTGCCTACCAGGAGGAATGGAGGAGGATTAAGGCTCCAGTAGCTCCCCACAGAGAAACATGAATTTGCATCAGTCCCTGCTCTGCCCTTCACTGAAAATATTTAACTCTGAAGTAATTATATTCATCCTAGCTAAGGAAATCTGTCTGCTTCAAATGAGCTAACATATGAAAAAAGGGATCCATTTAGTGGTGAACAATTCTGTTCGGCAAGACTGCAACTTTTGAAAACAGGATTCAACATTAACTCCTTCCTACAATGAAAGATGAGGAGTTGATTTATCAAATGAGTTCAACAAGTGCTCATAATTGGGAATTTACTAATTCACTGAGCTTGTACCAGTTCCTCCAATTTGAAAAAAGGACCCAAATATGTATCCGGAAAGGAGGAATAAGCATAGCCAAACATCACAGATTGATTTTAGAAATAAACTAAGATAAAGTAACATTTCTAGGAAAAATGACTTATAATCAAAAGCAATCATACGGTAGTACATTCTACCAATTAATAAACTGCCTAGGAAAAAAAAAAAGCAATTTCAGCAATGACATTCCAGAGCATTTATGGAAAGACCTTTTCAAAAGCTATTACTCCTCATCTTTGAGAGACTCCGCAGGAAATTGATGTTTAAGATTTACACTATTCGCTTTGTAGGTCATGTACTATTTAAGACTAAAGCAGTGTATTTTTCACCTCAGAGAGCTTATGTACCTTGTATTAATCATTATAAATGTTATACATATTCACCGAGATGAAAATAAGTATCTTAACTTTCCAAGATTAGAGGAGCTTGGTCACTTGTGTTATTCTTTTATTTGTACAGCATCTTGAAGTCCCACCTTCTTCCCACCATCTTCAAAAAGCCACCAAGTCACTTCACTGCCTTCAATAAACATCATTATTAAGTTTTTATTAGGACTTTCAACTATACTACCTGCATACTTTATGTTATTATATTCCAGTCCTTTGCCTTAGGTGTAGATTTTACATCTGAAGGATAAAAAGTGCACTTAATAAGGATAAGAAGTATATGAACCATGCATGTTGACGGCATTCAAAGAGGAGAACATGTCGCAAAAGACCAGCAACAACGCTAAGCGAGACACTGCGAAGCCAAATCACGGTGGCCAAGGCCATGAGCTGGATGAAGGATACAAAAAGGACAGCCTCTCCTCGAGCTCCTGGGCAGCCAGCAAAGATTAGGTCAGTCTATGGATGACCCCGACTTTCCTATAAACACCCAAAGATGGAAATGCCTGGACACATCTTATCCTAGGAAGGCTACTCGCTATAAGCAATGCTGATCTTTGTAGCTGCCTAGGAGACACTTTTCTGCTCTGAATGATCTCCAGAGATGTTGTGCGGCTGAAGCAGGCAGGCAAATTCATCAGTTTTCCTGGGGCATGGTATATGTCAGCACCGAGACGTTCACGTCAGCACTGACACACGCTAACACCTTCTTCAGGTAAGAACTTACAACTAACTTTACAAAAGCAAAATCCAACAAAAAAACTATCCATCAGATCATTTCAAGCAAGACTAATATAAAACCTTCTGCAGCAAATAGCTGTGATTCTGCTGGTTCCAGGCCTTTCGCACTAGAACGCAGTTAAGACCATTTTTTAAAAGCTTTGACTTAACCAAAATTCATGACCAGAAAAAGAGGGCTACATTTATGGCATAAGTTGCTCTGTATTTTTATTTCTGTATATTTTTACTCTTGGCAGTGGAAGTGGAAAGCCAGTAGAAGAACCTAACCCCATGACTGAATACTAGGAGTAATGAAAGATATATTGGAAAAAACCCCCACACTGTGATGTCCTTATGCTATTCTTTTTCTAGTAGAACCATATTTTAACAGTTAACAGATCACAATTCCTTGCTTGTAGTTTACTACTCGTAATTTGAGTCACTGATGATATAAAAAAGGTCAAATCTGAGCAATTAAGTAGCTAGCTACAGCAGGATTATACTCAAAAGATTTTTCTGTAGAAGAATCCTTCACTGAACGTGAACAGTTTTAAGATTCTTTCTCACGTTAGTCCACATTTACATTTAGTCCCAACGAGAAAGAATTTATTAGATAGACTTTGTTGTAATCTAGTAAGGAATGTCTTATAAAATTGCTGTTCAATAATTCTTATCTGAAAGGTGTTTTAAATGGAATTTTGTGTTGTGTGGCCAACTACAACACATGATATGAAAAACATGAATCATTTTAGTTTAGTCTTACAGACACTCCATGCTGATAACAAGAACACTGGAATCAATGCTAATAAGTGAAGTTTAATTAGTTTATTCTTGTCACAAAGATTCTTGAGCTCCTGGAGTAAAAAGCACTTAGGGCCACATCCAAGAAAAGAAATAAGGCAGAATTTAGGTGCGTATGTCAAAAGTTGTGCTATTGGGAGCCTGTGAAACTCTGATCAGATGCTCCCTGACTCTGAAGATGCCATAATTCATTACATTAAAATTATCTGAAATCTCTGCTGCTCTGTATGTAAAACAGCATCCTATACTGGAGTTTCACAGCAGAGTGGGTTTGGTGATGAAGACAGCCTGGGAAGTCTCTTCTCCACACTTCCATCTGCTCATTCCTGACCCTAAACAAACATGCCATCCCTTCAGTTGTCAAAACACAACTGTTCATTGGGCTTCATCGTAAGCAGATCTCTGAATGATCCAGACCAAAAACGCCTCCCCCTTGCCGCCCTCTTTCCTTTTTTAAAAGGTTATTTTTAATCTGGGCCACTTCAGTGATTTAGTCTTCAGCACAACCCCACAAACACTTCAAGTGTCAGGGCTGGGTGAGGAGTGGGCTTTGGCATGGGGAGGGAGCTGGTGACTGGGCTGGGCCGGTAGCCTAAATCAGCATCACAGCTCCAGCCAGGGGACCAGGACCCCCCCAGCCACAAACCTGCCAGGGCTACACAGCCTGGCACATACCACATGCCTGGACCTGGATGGGTTCACAAAATAAGCATGCTTTTGCCTAGAGCATTCACAGGGTAGGCGGAAGACTTGAGTTCCTCCTCCTTCCTGAATAAATAGCGCTGAAATCTATTATCCTTCGCTTCCCAAAGAACCCCCTAATCGGGAGTGGGAGACAGGGTCCTCTGCAGAAAGCAGTTTTGGGGCCATTCAGCCACGAGCAAGAGTGAGAACAGCAGGCGGAACGGGATGCTGTACTCAGGCAGCTAAGTTCACTCATTTACAAAGATAACGGGAATTCATATACGTCATGGGTGATGCAATGAGTATGTATGGGCCTCCTGCAAGAAAAAGATTCGCTGTACTTCAGATGAAAATGTACAATATCACTTGAATCTTTCTGATACAAAAAAAAAAAAAAGTATTACAGGATTGCAATGCTATTAAAACCTTCCAAATGAATTGTCAGAAGCATTTTTTCTTTCCGCTGTCTCTCTACTCCCCTCACCAGCACCATTCTCCACAACTGCTCTAATCTTGCTGGAGCACTGGGATATATATTTAAGGGATTCCTTCTCACATCAGGGCTGTTAAGTACAAGACTGTACCGGCAGAGTGGCAAGTTCTCTTCTTTCCCCACCCCACTGGGTGCTGCACTTTTCACATTGCCATCCCTTCTCCCACCCACTTGCCCCCCAAGACTCACCCACCTGCACAAGTAGTATCTTTCAGTATCACCATGGTATCACCACATCACCCTTAAAGTGTGTGAGGATAACCTTTTTGTTGGAATACAGGTGACTCGGGCTATCGCCACACGTAACCATAAATGAATTGAGAAAGGCAACAGAAGATGCAACGGCCTCAGTTCAAAGCTACCTCACGTGTGGATTTGGGTCTGAACAATTTCTATGCTTATTAACTACCGCTTAGCTAGTACAGTCATTTTTTCTCTTCTTCTCACTGCACCCAGCTGCCCTGCAGGGATGTGCTGCAAAAGTCATCTTGGTTTATTGAGACCTTGAAACCTCTTCTGACAGTGTTACCGTTTTCTATACAGTCTTGACAAAGGGCACAGAGTTGGAAGCCATGGGTTTTATGCCAGCAAAATCAACATGTTTATGCAGCTGCATACTATCCCCATTGAGTGACAAGAACAGTAAGTCATCGACTTGCTATAGAGTAAGTCGCTTATTCCTGGAGGTTACTGGAAAAATTCAATATATTCCATGGTAAAGTGTTTGATATGGTCATTAAAAATCAGAAGTCATTCTGACACTATCGATGCCATTTCCAATAAATATCTCAAATTCCGTAATGTTATATCAATTTTTCCTGACCAAAACCAGATGGAAAGTTTTGGGTTTTTTTCTTTCTCCCTTTTTATTTTCTACTTGGAAGGGAAAAAATGCAGCTAATCCCCAGTGGATAATCTGACAAATGGGAGAGCTATAATCTACCTCTGAGCAGCACAATGAATTGGCATCTGACTGCTTTTGCTTTGCCATACATCTGGAGTTTAACTTTGGGGAAACTCTGTCATGAGCTAATTGACTTGATTGTGTTTTAATTAAATGAAAGGAAAAAGCTGAAGTTCAAATGTAGGCGGCCGAATGGTAGTTTCCATATGGAACTGCCAATATTGCAAAATGTTAATTGGACCTCCTGCTGGCAATGAGCTAAACAGGCTGGGGAGCGGCTACTTCAGAGGGATGCTGGCTGCTGCCTTGAAACCGCCGGTGGGGATCCTCCTGGGATAACCACGGCACGAATGGGAACGACTGCCTGAACGCCTCCAGGTTTCTACACGGATCCACGCACAAACGCCTTTCGGGTTGTCGGAGTCACGCACAGACCAGCAGTGACAAAGTCCAGAAAGGGACTTCAGCAAGTCGAACGCTGCAAGGGGTGGAAAATTCAGCTCAAAAGGCCACACTCCGTCCTGCCCCTGTAATAAGCCCCCCCCAAGCTCTGCAAAAAGCACCAGTACTTCCAAGGGAAGGAGGGGAGCTTGTGCTCCCCCTGAAAGTGATAGCATGGATGCCCAGGGCTCCACGTTTCAGACAAAAAGCCGTATGGCTCAAAGGGACACCCAGCCACACTGTCATCTTCTATACTGCGCAGAAGAGGAACGTAAGCAAAGTCGCAAGCAACGGTGCTGCCTCCCACATGCATTTATTCTAGTTCTCACTCTTGCACCTCTACACCTGCGATTAACTTGCTCAGAGCCTGGTAGAGTTTGTTTAGCTACCTGTCTCCTAGGGAGGAAGCCCTTGTCCTGCAAGACACTGGTCCCCAGCAAGCAAGGAGGGGACCTTACCTTGGCTTCCTACTACCTTACACAAGAAACAGTAAATCAAACAGAGTTAACTTTAGGGCTTGAGATGTGCATGCTGCTTCACTGGGGTAAAGCACAAAAGACCTCTTTGCTTTAAAGTTACCTTTAAGTGTTGCTCTTTTTTTTTTTTTTTTTGATCACAATAACCACATCGACTTAAGCGCTGTTGGTTGTTTTATCAAGTTACAAGCTATCACATTATCACATTAGTTACCGCACGTTGTCTCTTGCTAACGCAACCCGAATGCAGGTAACGCACTTGTAATCTGCAGCTTCAGAGTTACTTCATGGTATAGTTTTCTCTCCCATTGGGTTAATTCTACACGGAAAAAAAGCAAAGTTATGGTTGTAGGGCACTCTGTAGAGACACTGGCAATACCGCACTCAGGGCTACCCAGCCTAATTGAATTGCACTTCTCATGCAGGAACCTGGGCAGAGCTCATCTGCTACATCCACACCGGCACGTGAGCCGGGGGGTCCTACGGTGCGTCTAGCACCACAGTTACACCTCTACGATCACATCACCTCTCTTCTCATCTGTTTCTTGTGTCAAAACATGCTAGGGATTTGCTTACGGTCTGAATGAAAATAAGGACCTTGCCTTATGCTTGCAATATGCCCACAAGCACATGTTTGCAAATTAATTATTTACATTTTGGCATCATGCAGTCCTTATTAACACACCTGCACAACTTTCTCCTCTTCAACAAAATATTTAACTTCCATCCTTTTGGCTTCCTACAGAAGGAATAAGCAAATGCTCGGCAATCCCTTTATACAGGTCTGAAAGTGATCTGGCCAAAAATCTTCTTGCTACCTCCTCTCTGACCTGAACACAGCTGGCTCTGACCAGAAGGAAAGGCATCACAGGTTTAATGCAGCCCGCTTGTTCCTTTTTTTCCTCAACCCCAATACTTAAGCGAAAAGCAGCAAATGGAAAATTTCCAGACAGTTACATTTTCCAGATATAGGGAACATCAGGTCAAAGGTCAAATTCTGGATCCAAGCAACTTCTCCACAAAAACAGGCGGGGGGAAAAAAAAAATCCAGGCACAGTAACAGAGATGTGGGAGGACAGAAAAAACAACAACAACTAAAAGCAGTGTACATAAAAGAGCAATCAAGCTACTTTGAACAGCTGAGGATTGAAAATATTCTCGTGTCAGAATATTAAGGGATAAATCTCCCTGGAGTACATAGTATAGATTTCCATTTATAACTTAAAAATCTTTTTGTATAATTTTGTAATTCCATCCAAAAACTAAGCTGCGCATATTCATCTTAAGTCCTGTAATGATATTTTTAAAATGTCACATCTGAAAACCAAAACTGCAGAACTGGAAATATTGCTGTACTGATTTTTCCTGGTATAGCCTTAATACGGGGGAGAAAAATAACTATAATAAGTTTACAACAAATATTTTTAGCTACAGGCAAGCAGCAAAACTTCCCAGCAGATGCTGGCTAGAAGTGTGAAAATATACTGAAGCAAGCACGCGGCCCCTCTCCTATGTGGTAATAAACAGGAATTAAAAGAAAATATTTTTGCGGTAATTCATAGGTATGTGATACCGATACCAAGATAAAACTGGGTGAGGTGTGTGACAGGGAAGCCTTCGGCCCTGTTCCCACCTCTCCAGCTAGCACCAAAGTTACTCTCCATCGGCCTTACGTGGGCCAGGAGCCCCGGAATGGCCTATCCCAGCAGCACCTGCTGAGGCAAGGGAAGGTTGGGGACGCTCCCCAGTGCCGGCTCATCCCGACAAGAGAGCAAAGGCGATAGGTATGTCATGTCGCTGCTCTACTGGAACGTCCCATCCCTGGCGCTCCCAGAAACTTGACAAAATGAGAAACACATGAATTTGGGGAAAAGAAAACTGAAGGACGCAAGGTGAACGCAAACCTTGTCGCCTAGTGCAAACTCTACCGAGCAGCCCCCGTAGTGTCAGGCTCTAACTCCCGGGCAGGTCGAGATGCTTCCCTGTGACTCCTCTTAGGAGCCCATCTGCCTCCAGAGAGCGAACCGCACACCCTCAGATGGCCCTAGGTACTCGCTATCCGAGCCGAGTCAAAAACCTAGCAAAACGGTCAAAGCACAGCCAAAGTTACTCTAGGCTGTTTCCAGCTCCTCGCCTCTCCATACGTAAGCAACCACAAGCTTGAGGCTGCTGCAGATCTCAGCTGGCTGGTTCCTCAGGAGGGGTACGCCATCCCGAGGGAGGGTTTGGCTCCACTAATGACTGTGGCACTGGCAAAAGGACTCGTCTGTCCCCAGAAGCCACGGCCGCTGTCGGTGGAGGCAGCACATAGGTATGGCTTTATAGAGATGCTGCCCACACAAGTGGGCTTCAGTCACCTCAGCCTGTGTGTTCACACCACCATGGGGGAAACATCAGCTGAGCCACCAACCATGCTGGTGAGCGTTTGTCAGCCTGCACCGAGCCAGGAGGAGAACAGCCTTCCGCATTGGCTTCTAAAACCGGGTCAGTTCCTACTACCGACGCAGGAGGGTCACACAAATAGTTTTGCTGACCAGGCTGAGCTGGGTGGTGTGCCATGGAGCTGAGGCAGGAACAGGACAGGAGGGGATGGGGGACAAATTTAGGAAGAGATGGAAGACTTCTGCCATGAAGCCAGCACCTGAGATGGAAGCCTTCTACTACTGCCAGCAGGTATATGGTCTCACAGGAGCCTGTGAGAGCTGCTCCTCACCGCAGTATGCCATGACCCCTCCACCACACCCAACACTGAAGCAAGGACCGCCTGAAGGACTGACACCATCAGCCGTTTTCCTCTTCCACATGAAGGAAGCTGGGGAAGGAGCTACACATCTCTCCATCCCATCTCAACTCATTGCTGACCACTCAACACCCTTCTGTATGAACATTACACGCGTTTTCACCTTTATTATTATTATCTTTAATCAAATCTTTGACAATTAACACTTTTACACATCTGAAGCAGGTTTGGTTTTGCAGGCTCCCACCCCAACACTTCCTCATGCTTAAGTACTACAACAAGGAGCTCTTGATCTACAAATAACAGAACACTTACGTACAAAAAACCTTAGGAGCAATTTGATCAGTCACGTAATTAAAATCCCCTGTACGGGACAGCCCGGAGCTTGCTGTGCTGCCTTTCAAAAGTGACATTTTCTTCTATACTGGCACCACTTCAACACCTTTTTTCTAGTACAGGAAATAGCATATTGCACTTGTCCAAATGTGCGTAAGTCAAACCCGAAGTAAATAGTTTCTTTTTGTGACCCCGCCAGCCTCAGAACCCCGCCGGGGAGGTCAAGGACACTTTTAAATCCAACCAGCAAATTTCTGAGTGTTGCTGTCATTGCAAATGTTTGTACAAGCTAATAGCTCTGCAGACTTTGTAGAGAAAACTCTGTTTATTTTCAAGTTCAGTTTTTTAGCTGCCTTTAAAATGTTTGTCTTTGTTGCTAGATACCAGCTTGGATAAACAATAATAATAAAACTCTAACACACTCAGAACAAACTATTAATGATTAAGCACAGCTCCTCTCAGTCAAAATGCTGATTTGTCAACTCTAAAACCACAGCAGGTGAAAATTGTTCGTATCGCTCTGTACCTATAATATCACAATCCTGAATACAGTCTAAGTTATCTTCTTTGCTATGAGGAAATGGGAGGTTCCAAGTCGCAGCTGACTTTTATTCCGCATCATGTTTCATTACTCTCTCCATCCCAGCAAACAGCTGTTTTATTCCCCGTATCTTGTTCTTTATTAGGGCCAGGGTGGGGAAAATCAGGCACAAGCTGACATATTTGTCAGCCCAGCTGCTCTTCCTTTGCCAATTTAAACTCAAACGCTTAGGGCCATGTTCACGTAAAAGGACGGGTCCGTGTGCCGTTTGTGATGGGATGCAGTTGTACTTTAAAAACCAGCCTGTTCCCTTTCCTACACAACCAAGGAATAGCAATTCCACCAAGCAAGCTGGTGGCACTGTCAATCACTACAGCAAACCCCAGTGCAATTATAGTCCTATCTTTATGTAGATTTGAAGGTAGTATTCATACACATTCCGGACTTCAATTTTTCCATGGAATCAGCATTTATGGAAGCGAGGCATGGATAACCAAAAAGCTTTGGTTGGAACACATTGCAAATGAGAAAGCTGCTCCCCTTTGGCCCATCACACCGGGATGCCGTGCTGGGAGAGGGCCTTGCTCACAGCGTGCCCCAGGGTGCCGATGCTCATGGAGGTGGAGTTGGAAACCAAGATCCCACCTCCCCGGGGGACAGTCAGCAAACAGTGCTCACCAAAGGTACGGTGAACTCAAGTGAAGTCTTTAAAACGTATCCTTCAAACGAACCTAATGCACAATTCCCTCCCCTCTGTGAAGAGATGGTGCAAAGCCATGTTTATCCTGCATGGGATTTTCTGTCTCTCTCCTTTTAAGGCCAGGCACCAGCCCAGGACTAACCAAAGTGTCAAGTCCTGCTGAGAGGGAAAAGGGATAAAATAAAAAGGGCTTGGTGGGAGCTGGATGGGCAGATGCTGTCTTGTTGTCAGAGAAGGCACTGAGAATACACGTGGCTCTTCCAGCAGATTTTTTTTCCCTTAGGGGAAAACGACGACTCTGTAAGAGCATCATCAACACGGCAGATACATAATTGATACCTTCATCTTCCCACTTGCTTGTCTCATGCCGTATCTGAGGTCCTCACTTCTCTGCCGCTCTCTGTTAATAATGAATGACTGGATGATCGCAGTGCTTTAAAGGGTTGGTTGTAGATCAGGACCTCTTTGTGACAAGAGCTGTACAAACAAAAATCATCAAGACCGTTCTAGCTCCAGCCCTAAGTATAAAATGAAAAAGAACAGCTTGAACAACAGATTTCCGATTTTTCATTGCCACCTGTTCAGCTGTTGCATTTCTAAGATTTTTTTAGCTATCCAAAAGTCCATATGATTTTGTTTGCAGCATGTCCTCTTCTAACACCTCTCTCATTCAGACACTGGCAGTGAGCAACCATAAAGTATATCTTTGTCATCTGTAGGCTAAAATAAAATGCCAACTTGAACTTCTACGTGCCAGTTTAAACTGAATTGTTTTAGCTGGAGCTGGATGAACATCCCTTGAGACAGAAAGCAACTACCCACAGAAGAAATACCAGACCCCATCTTCTCCCCGCCAATGCACTTCAACGCTGTATTATCACAGAACCTAACAATACTCACTCAGTACTTAGCTTCAGCACACACCATTAATAACAGTTTTAAATAGCATCAGAGGTGATGCTTGTTTGCTGACAGGGGGATCCGAGCCCACCTACCTACATCAGCACGCACCACGGCACTGCCGTCTGGGAACATCTTTCCTTTCCTTTTCCTACCGAGCCAGGCACAGTTCGGAGTTAGCAGTCCTCATAGCCCAAGAGAAATTTTAAGTCTTCCAGTTACCTTTAAGATGTATTCAAGCTCGTCCCGAATCAGATAATATATCGATTTATTTACTTTGTACAAAACCCAATACAGACGTCAAGAATAGTTCAGCCAGACTAATGCTGACAGAGGTCGCTCCCACTGTATAGAATGACACACTTCACTGTATTTGGTATTTTGTTAAAGACTCTCTTTAAACCTTTAAAAAACCCCAGTTTTCATCATATTTTTTTAATTATTATTCGCTATGACTGCAGAGGTAAACCAGGGTACATGACCCTTGTGCAATTACAACTCAGAACAGAAATGAAAACATCAAAATCGTTTACTTTAAAAATTGAATGAAATTGAAGCCGTTCTCATAATTATTAGGATTTCATGAATTTTATGATTACTTAAATTCTGTGGTATCTTTGAGTGCCGTGACCATACTGGTACAGCTGAACTGAACACAAAAGCTGTGTTTAGCCATCTGCTTAAAAGTATCACAGTAAGAACCCAATTAAAAACAAAAAGGTGGTGCAAAAAGCCAGAATATGACCGGCAAGCCCTGCACCTATTGCTAGCACCTCAAGCAGCACTGGAAATTCAAAATCCTCCCAAGTAAAGTATGTACAGCATCAGGGTTCACCAAATTCATCTTTGGCTTTATTTAAGCTCTGTAAAGTTTTCTTTTTTAAACTACTACCAAATGTTTTCCTAGAGAGGGAACATTATGTGACAGAGCGCTCGCCTGTTTCCAGCAGTCCCTGGGAAAGTAAGCCATCCCTTAGGAAAGCCCATAGGAATACTCCAGAAATTCC
>NW_009629323.1:15064-16014 GCF_000690535.1 Cariama cristata | reverse complement strand
CTGGCAGTTTTTGCCTGTCCTGACCGTTTCCCGTGCTCTCATCCTCAGTTTTCTGCAACTCACCCATCAGCCGATGAACCCAACAAGGGAGAAAAAGGGTTATTCATCCGCTTATTTAATAATGAATCAATACATGCATACAGCCTCCCACAAAGAAACGAGCAAACACTGAGTTT
This sequence comes from Cariama cristata, assembly GCF_000690535.1. Classification (NCBI taxonomy): domain Eukaryota; kingdom Metazoa; phylum Chordata; class Aves; order Cariamiformes; family Cariamidae; genus Cariama; species Cariama cristata. The sequence continues at coordinate 15,838 of NW_009629323.1, read as the reverse complement.
CCACTGGTGGTTTTTCCATGGGGGTCTTTCTCCAAGGGTTTGCCCAGAGGTGAGGAGCCCGTCCCGGCAGCCAGGGCTCGCTTGGGTCCCTGCTCAGCAGCCCCCAAAATGGCATCGCTGCAGGGATCCAAGGAGGGAACGGAAAGCAGAGCGCCCGCGGATGATGGATGCTGTCGCCCCGGCACTGGCAGGCTGCAGCTCTGGGCTGGCAACCAGGGGCCGAACCTCGTCCCCGGCACTTCTGCAAGGCTCCCACTGCCTTGTTCGAAGCCTGTTCAGCTCCAACTTCAACCAAAGGAGTGGAGGGTCCTCCTGCAGCCTCTGGCAATTTACCTCCCTCAGAAAATACCTCCTGGAAAATTCTCTTTGTCTGGCTGAACAAAGCTGTCCCGTAACTCCATCTCCAGCAAAACACATTTGAAATAGAAAAAGGTTAATGATTATTCTTTAAAAGAGGGCATTCAAGCAGCTCACAAACAAATGACAGCAACTTTCCCAAGCTCAGGGGTGTGGCTGTGACCTTTTGGAAATGAAAAGAAGTGATAAAGGGTTCAGTCACTTTTCTTGCCTCGAAAAAGGTTTCTAATTTTCCCTAAACCTCCCCTCCATTCTTGCAAACATTCAAGTACTCGGCACACATATTCAACATTTTTAGACCCTGTGCTCGCTTTTCACCTTAGCTGGATGCTGAGCTTTGGGAGGGAGCAGCAATTTTCACCCTGGGAGGGACCCAAAAAGGGAGCGGTACATCAGACGGCGCAGCTCCTGCCCCAC
>NW_009629323.1:0-15038 GCF_000690535.1 Cariama cristata | reverse complement strand
GACCGCGGGCAGCCCCACGCGGCGGGTGCGTCAGAAGGGACGGCAGGCCGTCGCTGGCTAGTCACGCTGAACCTTTCACACGCCAGGCTCACACGAGGTAAGGTATTTTGGGGAAATACCTCAAACCATGACAAAACCATATAAACACCACGTAAGTAAAACTGAAGATTTCTGTATTACTCTTTGGTAGGAGTTTTTCTGTATATCGATGCAGATGTATAATACAAGGAACGCAGGTAAGGAGAACAGCACAGCCTGACTCAGGTTAAAAAAAATTGTTAGAAAAGCATCATTAACCTTCACAGAATAATTTCTTGCTCTAGAAGTAATAATTAAAACCAATTGTTAACTGGCTTTTTTTTTTTTTTTTTTTTTATCTGGTTTTTTTTTTTTTTTTTTTTTTTTAACTCCTGTATAAGATCAGGAATACTACACTAAACTTGAACAGCAGAGGTATACATGATGTAACTAACTCAAAGTTTTTTTGGCAAACCTTGCGCTTCTATGAATAGCAATCACTGGGAACAAGTTCTCTAAAAATTTTCATTTAAATCAAAACTCTTCAGTCTCACGTTTGTGAACATGTATATGGCCCATACCAACAGGGCCATATGTCGCCTCAGCATTTTAAAGGCTGCCCTATAGGGTTCAGAGAGGCGCTGGCATGAGGAGGAGCAGCCCGGCCGAGCACCCAGCCGGCAATACGAGTCAGAGCGGCTCGGCGATGCTGGAGCAGTCTACTGAAGGGTAGTATGTATATACCATACGGATTGTATGGGGATTGCAGGGAAAACGTGATCCTATTTCAGGCATCACCAGCTCTGAAGAGGATGAAGAAGCTTCAAACGTCACCCCAAAGCTCCCAGTCCAAACAGCCTCCTTCCCACCAAGCTCCATCACCATTGACACTGGTTTCCCACTCCAGTCAGCCCCTATGCTAATTTTAAACTTCTGTCTTTTAACTCCACTTGGGAATCAAATGTTTGAGTGGACTTCTAATTATCTTTCATCCCAACACAGAATTCTAAGGCGTAATTGCATTTTGGGGGAAGTTCAGCTTCCAGAAAAGCTAAGAAGAAAAAAAGTAATGAATCACTAAGAAATAAAAAATAATACGTTACTATAGCACATACGTTTTCTTCACACTCAGAGGAAGACAAAAGATTCTATCTTAATTTACTTGTGTGTTAGGAATATTATGGTTTATCACTGATCCTGCACACTTATGTAGGGCAGGGCGGCAGGAAGGGCCGGAGGAAGGAGGGGGACGGGTGGCCCGGAAGGTCCCCGGGCAGGGGTGCAGAGCGAGCCCCAGCCGCCGCTCTCGGGGACCTGCACTTCTGCTCCCCGGCCGCGGCAGCACCCCCCGCTCAGCGCCTGCTCCCAGGAGAGGTGGGAAAACACAGATACGAAATATAAAGTGGCTCTTACTCTTTGTGCAGACAAAAGCTCCTCGTGACCATAACTACTCTGGGGGCCATGGACCTACAGGCTGGCCTTTGGAAAGGACCTTTGCCTCCACAAAATGTTTTAGTTGTGAAATACATAGGTCATCAAAATAAGGCAGAGCTAAATCCAGAGCTAAACATACAGTGGCGGAATACCGTCCTTGGTGTGCTCTGGTCAAGCTGTTGAAAAGAATGTAATCATCATTTTATGTGAAGTGAAAGTGCTTTTCTGGGGTGTATCTGGATGTTGTTTTTATAAGCACAAAACTACCTGCCGGGAGGAACAGCCTTTGGAAAGGACCTTTGCCTCCACAAAATGTTTTAGTTGTGAAATACATAGGTCATCAAAATAAGCACAAAACTACCTGCCAGGAGGAACAGGTGAGTAATCACTGAAAGTGTTGGCATGACAATATCCAAAAAAACATTACTGTAGGGTTTTGTGCAAGGAAAAGTTCTCACCAATAATTTCATTGACACAACTTTAACACACGTACCTCTCTTTTTGTGCAATTATCACAACACTAGAGGAAACGGAGGGCTGAATCCACAAAACTGAAGGATCCCATTTACCTCCAGCTTATGGCACCTACCCAGAACTGGCGAGCCCCAGAGCAAATCCCTGCCATTGAAGAGGCTCTTAACCTACTCCTACCCTAAACCTACCTTATTCTACTACCAGGGAGCTCTGGGGAGCGTTGCTCTGTCTCTTAGCTTCTCTCACGTCCACTGACTTCATGTACCTGTCCTCCAACTGCAAACAATTCTTTATGTCTAAACCCAGCTACCGCTACCAGAACTCTGGCTTCTCTATTTTAACTGATAAGAGACAAGAAATATTTTTCAAAATTGACGCAGTTTTCTTGAAATTTGTGCTACAGAAATTTACAGCTAAATCTAACGTAAACCATAATCTGATGCTAAAAACTTTTGTAAGTATAGGTGACTGTACACATATGTGTATCTCTCACTGGGACTTCAGCCATAATTCTTGGGTTAGAAAAAAAAAATGTTCCTGTAAACATACCAGGAAAAAACCCCATCAGTACGATACCAACAACAATTGCATTGAGATACGCTAATGCTTGCCCTTCTGACAGAACTTCATAGCAAGCTGCTGGGCTAGAAGTGGGCTACTGGAAGGCCTCATAAAAGACTTTTCACTTTGCCTCCCGTCCCCCTGAAGGGTCACCTCCTGCACCACCTCAGCTCTACCCAAACCTCCCTCCCTTCTCTCTCACCCCAAACACACTCCTCTTTTTTTTTTTTTCCCCCACCCCTCAAGAATGACATCTTTTTCTTTCTCTGAAAACTTCTGCTACAACTCCATACATTAAAAAAACGACCCAAAATTGGTAAGTGCAAATATTGAATTATGAAGAAATACAGAGTAAGACAAAATAAACCTCTCTAGATCTGCAAGTTTTCCCTGCATTAACATCGGGGCAGGCAAGTAATTGCTTAAACCAGAAAGAATGGGCTCCATGCTGATGATGTTGTTTGGGTTTTGTTTTTTTTACAAGATTGAACTGCCTGGTGTTTATTTATTTTTAAGAAATGGCTAATTTAATTAGCAGTGCTGCATCTAGTCTTCTTCCACTCTCCGCTCAGTCTTATGTGGAATTTACTGCATAAAGAGTAAAAAAAAATTAAACTGAAAGAAAGAAACCTCTGGCTCCATATATACAGAGGGTGTATCAGTTCTTAGGGGTTTAAAAAAACTGGGCTGTGCCACCAGACAGCTCTGTGCCGACAAAGAGACCTGGGCCCTCAGTTCTGCCCTGCTGGTATACATCCCCAAAACAAACCCTTGGGGAAAAAAACAGGTTGCCAAAGACGCTAAACAGCAGCATTCCCATGCAGGGACTGTCAGGGTGTAACGACGACGTGATTTCCCATGCAGGGCCTGCCAGGGAGTAATGATGTTACCTGCTAAAGCACAGGTAGGCGGGGGCTGAGGTGGCTGCTCCCCCCAAAAGCTAAAGGAAGAGTTAGCCATGGCAGGGGGTTAACTCGCTGGCCATCTTCAGCTGTATTCCTCCACCACGGTGAATGCACTTTACAATGGACTTGAAATTAATTTTTTTTTTTTTTTTTTTTTTGGTGTTTGTTCATCTCATCTTCTGAGGATGTTTCTTGTAATGTCTTTCTTCTGTGGTTGAGGAAACCCTAAATGCAGCGTAGGCTGAGCAACAGAGAGAGAGATGTTTTCTCTACAAACAGATCCCTTAAGGACAGCTGGTTGAAAGGTACAAACACAAAAATCCACGGCCTGACTTGGTTCGCTTGTGCTCACTTTGTTCCTTGGTCTACAGCTTTCAGGTCTGGCACGCTCCATCCGTAGCGAGGCAAGGGCATAACAATATTCAGTTATCACACAAGACCATTCTCAGGACTGATTAATGCTCACGGAAGAGTTCAGAGTTGGGAAACACGAACCCTTCCAGGTCACACCAGGGTGATAAGCCGTGGCCTTTATTCTTACACGCTAACAGATTTTGCTGATTTTGCACTGAAGCAGATGGGAAAGCCTTGCACTTTCGCAGGGCTGAGCTGAGGCGGGGGTAACTTCTGAGGGAAGATCAGCATCCGCTGGCTGCATCTTCAGCCACTGTGGCCATTTCCAAACTAATAATTGGTCTATGCATTAGATACAGTGTGCAGCGCTACACATCAAATTTTGTGTCCAGTTTCTCCTGCTAACTAAAAAAACCTGCAAAGTCCCAAACCTTTGTTTAATGGTTTAAAATGTACTGAAAATAATGCTTAGCTTTTGGATCCTTTCCAGTGGCCTAGCTCTGTATTCTCAAGGTTTTTGTCATCGTTCATGGATGACAGCTAGAAAAGTAAATTCTTTTTTCCTCTTTTTCTCCTTTCAGAAGGGGATCCAATACAGACCTTAAATACTCTTCTCTTCAACGCATATTTTTATTTTGCACTTCAAACTAAGCTACAGAGTTTCCAGGTGCGTTAAATGTTTCAGAAGCAAACTGTTTGTCTTGCTGGGTCTGGTTGAAATATGCCCTCCTCCTCTTCTCCCCCCCTGCCTCCAGTCCTGCCGGGAAAAATTAAAATCAGAGGAGCAGTCCCACAGGGGAGTTAAGAGAGGTGGTGTTGTAAGCATCCAAGATATTTGCTTTTTGAGTTTCAGGTCTCTGTGAACTCCCCCAAACTTTTCCAACAAAAACTTTCTTCTCTATAACGTGACACAGTTACACGATGCTATTGTCCAACGAAAGGCTTTAAAAGTCGAGCGTCATAGTCACGTAGTTTCTGCAATGCTTTGTAGTTAACATCTCTCTTTTTCCTGGTGGCTCATGTTCTGCTACTCCCTGACTTTATCCTCCAACTAAAGTATAGACCATTTTTCACTTCTGCTTGGTCCTTCTCCAGCTCTTGACAAGCTGGCTTTGTCCACAGTCTTACTTGTCCATTTTATTTTTCACTCCCTCGCACAGACATAGTCTCTTTCACGTCTCACCATCAGGCCTTATGTATTTCTCCCATACCCTATCTCCATGTGTTAGAAGCAGCCATGCTCAAGCAAGAAACAATTTCCTCCTCAGAAATTGAATCCAGTGTCTTACAAGAGTCGGACCAGCCTTCTAAAACTTTCCATTTCAAGAATTTAAGCAAAGCAACCACCATGCAATTATTTTAAATCATGTACAGATTTTTAATACTAATGATCAATACTAGTATTTTCCTTCTTTTCATTAATCACTTGAACAATTCACCAGAAGAGGAGAACCACACATGGTGGTACAACGTGTAGGGCAAGAAAACCACTACACCCTTCTCTGTATCAACATAAAAGAGGTCAGATTAGCAGTGCACTAGAACACTGCTTTGCATTTTCAGAACAAGAATATTCTTAGCATCCATGCCAAAACCAACACTTCCTTCCCCTCAGAAATGCAATAAATCTATAAAACTCCAAGAAACAAATCAGTAATCTTCAGACACATTGAATGAATTTACAGGAAAGCAAATGCACAGCCAGTTTTGAATTATTACCAACGAAATAAATTAGAACACATTATAGATGTATAATTTAAACACGGCCATGGGGTTTTGAGCAACCTGGTCTGGTGGAAGGTATCCCTGCCCAGGGCAGGGGGTTGGAATGGGATGGGCTTTAAGGTCCCTTCCAACCCAACCATTCCATGATTCTATGATTCTCGGCAATGAATCATTTGGGGTTTTTTTTCTCCTTGTAAAGAGAACTAATATCTAAAAATCATTTCTGAACAGCTTACAACAACTTTAAGTGGTAACGTGACTCAAACTACTTGACTGTATCCCACTGAAGCCGTGTTTCATAAGCACGCAATGAAAGTGTCATTTCTTTTTTGACTCATCAAGGATCTGCGGCTGGGGGGCGGGAGGGGAGAGAAAAAAGCCCACTGATTAGTTTTCAGCCTGGCTGACTTTGTGTTGCTTGTTACGACATAAGTGCTTCAGGTAAGTTGATCTCTGGGGGTTATAATCAAGGAAGGCATCTGGGAGAAGAGTCACAGACCGGACCATCCCTCACTATTCACGGTCACATCACGTTTTTAACTCAGCATGCTGTTGCACTGCTGAACATCACTGGTTTGGTGCCTGAGCATTAGAAATCTCCATGCATCCCTTCAACAGCAGAGGTGGGAGATCGACAAGCCTCATGGGCAAACGTTGGCTTGGAGTAAGCATCTCAGGCATCTCTCTCCCTACAGGACCTGCAAAAACTGACTTGGGGCACAGACAGACATAACCTAGGGCTACAGCATCTTAACTCTTCCATGAACTGCTATGCCTTTTGGCATCTGTGCAACAACACACACCGACTTATATCGGCATCTGGGATACATCAGCAGCGGTTGCAGTCTGCTGAGGATGCAAACACGGACGCTGGCACACGGCGCTGGTTTCCCAGCTCCGGGTTTGAGGAGGAAGGTGCCTGCTGCACTTGACCGCAGCGGGCTGAGCTGGAGTGCAAAGCCCAGCTCCCATTGCTGCGGTTTGTTTCTTCAACATGCCATCCTCTCCAGTGCCGGGCTGCCTTCCCGTGAAGTTTCCTGGGCATCCAGACCCAATTTCACTGATGACAAGCACTATTTTACTTAGTTCAGCTGGCTACCAAATAGAAGGTGGGATCCAAATCACTTTCTTTTGCCTGCCCTTGCTCCACAGCCACGCAGGCAAAAGGCAAGAGCCCCATCTTTAGCAGAAAAGGTCAAGCAAAATGATAACAATTTTAGCGTGCATCAAAGTTCTGGGTTGTAAACCCCAAAAATACAACCAGGGGTGACAAATCATCAAGTCAAGAGTTAATTTTCTGAGCTGAAGCTTCAAGCAATAAAGAAAAATTCTTAAGCCTCAAAAAGGGTCCCTGTGCACCCCTAAGTCTTGTCAGCTGAAATGTAAATTATATGATCGCAGTGAAAACATCAAGTTTCATGGTCTATCACAGTTACTCCAATTGTGCAAATTACCTAGTTAGCTTAAATCAATAAACATTAGAGATTGTCTCTATTTCCATGAATTATTTCTAGACTATAAACTACGTCATTTGTTTGCACAGAGCAGTAACAGCCCAGACTTAAAAGCCCAACCAGCACCTAAAGTCTCTGCACCATTCTTGGACTTTTAGTAGGCAAGACATTAAAACACTCAGATCCAGAAAATACAAAAAGGATTAAATAATACTGAAATGAGGATGGTCTGCCTACATGACAAGGATTTGGTGATGCTCTGTGCAGATAGTCAGAGTGAAGGCATCTTGCAACACTAATTAAAAAAAAAAAAGCACACTCTCAGGGGGGAGGGATACAGGCTGATCTTCGGGAACAGAACTCATTTTGCTCACACAGTTTCAAATGTTAGGACAGCAGTATCACAGTTGCCGAACTCTGGCAAAACATCACTCTAATTCATACGACATCGAAATGCTCTGTGCAGATAGTCAGAGTGAAGGCATCTTGCAACACTAATTAAAAAAAAAAAAGCACACTCTCAGGGGGGAGGGATACAGGCTGATCTTCGGGAACAGAACTCGTTTTGCTCACACAGTTTCAAATGTTAGGACAGCAGTGTCACAGTTGCCGAACTCTGTTTGGCAAAACATCACTCTAATTCATATGACATCGAAGCAAGAATCAGAGAAGAAAAAGGCAACATCCCCTTGCTGTTTCCATCTCTTCATATAAAATTTCGCTTTCAAAGCTATTCCTGACATGGGATTCTGCATTAATACTCTGATCTGCCAAGTAACAAAGCGTTACCACAGTTTTATAGTATTATATGGAAGAGCATTATCCAACATACACTCAGTCAACCTTTTATCAATACAAAGCAGACAGTAAGTCATTACCTTCACGTTCGTTTCTCATTTTACTTGCATGCAACCTGACAGCGTACCCTAGACTTCCATACAATGACAGCGCAACCGAGATCCTCACTTCTCCCTAGCTTCTCGCCCCACGTACACCGATCATCAGAGCTGTTCAAAGCAGTGAGAGAACACAAAGGTAAATAATACTTTCACTTTTGACAGAGACTTTATTTCCAAGCGCCCAAAACCCAAGTCAGGGACAGAAGAAACTCATTCCCACGCAGCGACCTTGTACAAAGCCTGCAAGAAACTCAAGTCTCAAATCAAATTTCCTAATAATGAGCCTCCACATGATGGACAGAGGTAATTGCATTGTCTGTGCAGACTGTTAGTTCAAACCACTCTGCTGACTGCAAACAGGCAAGGTTAAATTGATTAACATATCATAATATTTAAATCCAGAACAAAACAGGGGGGGAAAACCCCCAAACCCAAAAGAGAGGACACGCAGCACTGCTGCCCATCTGACTCTGGTCAGAGACAGCGAGGGGAGGAACACAGTCCATCTCCACCCCCTGCACCACCTGGATGCTCACAGAGACCTCCCTACCTAGTTCCTACTGAACCGTTTCTATCGTACGGCACTGGGGGACACAGCAGGCTCTGCAGCCCCACTGTAACTTTACGTTTGCCCAAAAATACACTCGACAGTCTAGGGGCTGTAGAGTTCCCCTAAGAGGGGATATAAATGACTGGATTTCATTCTTTGCCTTTGATTTTGTTTTGGAGGCATAAAAAAATAAATAACCCTCCCCCTCCACTGTCTACCTACCTTCCCTACTGATGGTTTGTACTCATATTTTCTTTCTCCTCCTTCTTCAGTTTTGCACGTATTTTTAACATCCATATCTTTATGTGACTTGAAACCAGACCCAACCAAAGGCTTCTCAGCAGCATTGGCAAAACTGAATTCTGTCAGCTCGGGGACACAGACAAAACTGAACTGTGTCCTTCCCCAACACCCACCTATGTCCCGGCTCCTGTCCCAGCCAAAGCACCAGCAGCCGACCTCGCTCTTCGGGATCTGCCAGGGGCAAAACAGACCAGAGCCACCACCGCCTGTTATTACAGACATTTTATCGTCGTCAAACTACCTCCTCTCTTTTTTTCCTATGCCTAGCACTGGCCCTGCCCAGATTTACTCAAATGAAAATCCTTTCCTATCAGAAAAAGCACAAGACCAGGAATCCCCCTTATGTCAACTACAGAAGGCAATGAACGGACACTTCAGAAATGACTTCTCCATATGGGACTGAACAGCAGCTGGTTGGGGTATTTCTGTGGGTCAGATATATTTTTCTAGCCACTGTTATAATTTAAATACAACAGGCAGAAATAAGTTCTGGAAGCAGGCTGTTTGCTGAAGTATTTTTTAAAAATCCATCAGTGATTGACCCAAGGCATTAAGTGTACTCTATTTTTTTTAATCACCATCATCATGGTTTAAAACAATAAACTGAAGTGAACGATAAATCCAGACCCAGCACTAATTCAGCAGTATTTTTCAGCAATGTTACTATTTCTTCATTTTTTTAAAACCTCAAAAAGCATCAGTGTCCAAAATGAGTAAAGGACTATTTTACATAGGTAAAAACATATCAAGAAATCTATAAATGTCCAAGTCTTTTCTGCTTTTAATAGGCGGGACGGTGATATGGCTGACACACCGACAAGGACTTGGGAGCTCTCTGGTTTCCTCCTGGCTGTGTCTTAGGTGCTGTCCTGCCTCCTTGCGCTCAGTTTCCCCATTTAAATCAAGGAATAGTATAAAAAGGACTGGAAAGTGTTTTGAAATCTCTAACAGAAAACACCAGCTAAGGAGCAGGCGATATTACCCAGGAGCAACAACAAAGCTGAGGAAGAGGATCTAGGAGGGAAGGACAACGGATCCAAGGGGTGGCTGAGGTCCAGCGGAGTGGGATCACTTGTCAGTGGGGCTCAGCACAGCGGACTCAGGGGGAAACGAGATCCCCCCTGAGCTTCTTCTTCATCTGGGGGAAGTATTGGGGTGGTCATCTGAGAAGACAACCCCCCAAAAACCCAAGCCAGCCCGCGGGGCCCTGCTGCCCTGATCTCCTGGGAGCCAGCTCTTGTTCTCCTCCTGGCAGATGAGGAAGCTGATGATTAACACTGCGAACAGGTGATGAGTGGCTACCAAACATCAGCACATGAAGGCTTCTCAGCCAGCACGCCTGACACGAAAGGTCACATACCCTGGCAGCTACATGCGAACTCCCCGCCATCCTTGAAGCAGTCTCAGAGTGAGAAGCAGCGAGACACCAACCTGGGACCCGTTGAGCACTAGGCCTTTATTTTCACAGACACACGTGTTCCTGTGGTTCACATGCAGTTCCTGTGGTGCAGCTGGTCCTCCGTGTCCTGACAAGATCTCTGCTCTCGGCCGTGCCCCTCAGCGAAGGCTCAGATCGCGGCCCCCTCGGCAGCGAGTTACCGCTGGGGCTGAGGGGCTCGCTCAGCTCAGCAGCAACCGCCATGGCGGCGGGGGCGCAGGCCTGCCCTGGCAGATCACAGGGCACACGGCAGCACCCACCAACACGGAAACACATTTCATATTTTACAGATGTGGCGTGTTTAAAAGTGCGAACCATTTTTTCTCTGTAAACGGTGATTCATTCGACATGCTCACACTTGGACCTCACCAGTGGCACAAATCAGAATCATGGGTTTGGGTGCTGAGACCTACACTTTCAGCAGCTCCTATTACTTTTGGTACTTCAGCTCAAGACACACAAGGACCAACTTTTTAAAAGAGCTCTTGCAGTTCCCATTAGTAGCAGGCAAACTCGTGGCTACCCATTCTGTTTGAAAATGTGGGCCTTTAATGCCTTTGATTAGGTATCTAAAATATCCACTCAATTAGCCCAGAGTTTGGGGCAAATTGCCTCCTTAATTAACCCAAATTCTGAAGCTTTCACAATTGTAGCCCCAGCTGACAACACTGGTATGATGAGGAAAGAGTTTCCCATGCTCAAGATCCACAAAAACTGAAAAGCTTCGGATGTAAATTTAGCAGCAACTGCAAACAGAGTTCCCTTTACACTGTACTTACAACTCTCCCATAATTTACAAAAGCATAAAGGGGAAAAAAGGAACAGGATTCCTAGTGCAGTATTACAAAGGTTCAGCCTCAAAGTCCCCAGCCTCAGGAAAAAGTAAGGAAGATGAGGCTCTCCACCCAGAACGTCCTTCGTGGCTTTGGACAAGTCATTTAGGGCTTCACATCAAACGGGACTTCGCATTTCAGCTCGGTATCTCTGCTCTCCGCTCCTTCAAGTGCACCAGTAACTGAAATGCCCAGCTAAAAGGTGTGTTGTGAGCAGCTCACTGCACCTGTAAATGCCGTGAGATGCCCTCCTCTAAAATGCAACGACGTCAAAGTTCTTTCCACTTTTGAAAGGAAGAGAAGCTGGAGAAGAAAAATCAACTTCATTTTTCTCCTCATTAAGAATTACTACTGTACGGACTTGTCTGCACATTCAGATTTGTAGTGGACTGTCAGGATGCAAATTTAAGCCTATGGCTGAGTATCTCCATGTCCAACTCCTCAGGAACAAAAGCGCTTGCTCCAGAACAGCATTCTCAGTAAGGCTCACAAGTAGCTACTACTGGAGTAACTTCTTCCTAGAGAAGCCCTGAAATTGCTGCCCTGATAAGCAATTAGTTTGTTTACCAACACCTAGAGTTGCTGAAACAAATACTAGTTTTCCATTTCATTTCAGGATTAAGATAAGGTTGCCCAGTTAAGGCAATTACAATTCCTCAGCACAGACACAGGTGAAGCTGCTGTTTCCTTGTCAATGGACAGGAAATCCCATAAAGCCAAGAGAGATGAAAGAGAGCCATCTGAGAAACAGGCTCACTTCTGACCTAGGAGAATCATTTCACCGAGTGCCAACATCAACAAACAACAGGATCCGACCAGTGACTGCTTTCATCTCATGGGGGGAGCTGGGTGGGAAATGGTTTTCCTGTGCCGTCGAAGTACATTTTCACATCCTTCAAAAAAACCCCACCTTTAGGTCTGTGATAGGATGAAACGCAAGCCTGACAATTTGTGCTCTGGTTCTGTAACACGTATAGGATGAGAGGAACTCCCACCCACCCCAGAGTAAGGATGCCCATGGATTATATACTGGGCACTGCAGGTCAGCCCAGGGGTCTGACCCCAGTCTTCAAGTGGCCCTGCTGAGCACCCTGACCATCGGGGCAAGAGGTTCCCGAGACCTCCCCTTTGCACCTTGTCCTTCCCCTCCACATACCCTCTGCTGTGCTCCACAGACTCCGTGCTGAGCTGCCTGACCCCTTCCTAGGAACACGGCTAAGTCTGTTTTTACTGCAAGTTTCATTCTCGACAAGGCATCCAAGAAACAACAACAAAACTCTCTTGCCACCTAACTAGGTCTGCTTTTAAGTGTTATCTTCCCAATATGCCGATCATGCTTCGACTAGAGGACTTGGCTGTTTCCCAGTACCGTGGTTGGTACTGAACTACCCAAAACAAATCCAAAAAGGAAAAAAAAAGAAAGACTGAAAAAAAGTGCACAGCTCTGCTGCCCTTTGATAAGCTGTAGATCAGAAAGCAGCAGTGATAGCCTTTGCACATGATGGCTGATAACCCCCAAAAGCACTGAACTCGTCGATGAATGGGGAGAGCACACGCTAATCAAGTCCTGCCAGGCATGGGAAAACCACAGAAGAGGAAGGAAGATGAACAAGGACAGCATGCACTCCTCCTTTCCCACACAGCCATACCGTCTTCCCAAGCCCCTCTCGTGATCACTGTTTGTTCACATTTGCCAACCATGACAAATAACAAACAAGCTTTAGAAAATTTATCTCAATGACTGAAAAGCTGGAACTGAGGAGGAGAAGGAGTAAAGGACTGCCTGGCAGGCGTTCACAGACAGCCAAGACCTGCATTGCTGCCCAACTACTGCACACAGTTACGGGAGATGATTAAAGCCCTGGTCCTCCTGTCCAAAATACGTCAACACCCACTCACCCACAGCCGATGGCAAACTCTAGGGAGAGAGCATTGCTACTAAAGAAAGTTCCAAGGGGGCATGAAAATCCGATTCCCCCTCTCTTTATGGGCACTCTAATCCATCTGGTATGAGTATACATTTGCCCAGTCGAGAAGGACTTTGAGATTTATGGTTAGGCCTCAGTCTTGCACTTAACCCAACAGGAAAGTGCCACCAGGACCTTGCTGTGTTTAAGCACTTCAGTATCTATTTCCCTCTCCAAGAGTAAAATCTTTCATTTAAAGTAAGCCTTAAAGAACCCCCACAGGACATTGGCTGGGGTCCATACTCGGTATTGTATTATGCATAGATTTTCTCTCTTCTAACACTCTGTGCCTTTCAGGAAAACTCTTTTATTTCAGTATTCTACATCCAACCACGCTGACCTTAGCAGTCCACCCGAAGGCCCCACGGTGATTTACGAGGGGTGCCCTCCCCTGCGCCCGGCCGACAGCCCCGCTGACCGTGCAGGGGCACAGCAGGGATCAGAGGGCAGGGGCCGAGCCCGCGCAGGCTGGCATGGCTGGCGGGAGGGAGAAAGGAGCAAACAGGCAAGTAACTTCTCACAGCTGCTTCTGTGTGGCTCCCTGGGGATCTGAATGCACTATTGATTCCTTAGCACTAAACCAGATTTGTAGCCCCTGCATGTGCAAGGCAGGGATCTCCTTCAACTCTAATCTCTAGCAGCTGTCAAAGACTTAAATGGCTTGTAGTTGGCTGGCACACCAAAATCAACGAAGACGGCAGGACTACTTGCCTAACGGGCAACCCCTCTGAACCAGACCCGATGGAAGTCATTCTCCTGTCCTGCTCAGAGCTGGACGGGGCCTCCCAAACTTTGCGATGTATTAAGCGTTCGGACCATACCAGTGCAGCAGACTGGAGAAAACAAATGACTGCACCCCCAGGAATCCATGCCAGCCAGAAATCTACCTGTCCCCGTGGTCTCTTGTCGAGGATACACTCAATGTTGCTGAAAGTTCAGGGGGATTGCTCTTCTGTGGAGCCTCCCGGAGGCACTACCACAGCCTCCTCACAAGTGCAGTGCTCCTGAAGTGGTGATAACCAGAATTTACTTGGCAATAGTGAGGTAGCATCACTATCACTTACATCTTCAAGTAACTGTCTCTTACTGCTCCTGATTGAAAAATCCTGGTTTCAGTTAGGGAAGAATTCAAGGGTGACTTTTTTTTTTCTTTTAGGTAAAACTAGAAATGCAGTCCAATTATTGTCTGTTAGTATCCTGCCGAGGGAACACAGGCACGGCGGCTATCGTTAGCCAAGGTACGGGCCCCCTCCCAGGCAAAGGACCCTCACAATAGACTTCTGCACATAAGAGTTTGGACACGTTTTTGTACAGGAAGTTTAACTAAAAACTTTTAACCAGGCCATCTGTTTCCTTACATCTGTTTCCCGACGCCTACCTTGATATAATTCTAATGTGCCGGCTGCTGGGTGAAACCTTCAACGGGATGGCGAAATTTATTGGAAACGGTCAAATTTCTTTAATGCAATGTTTGGCAGGAGAAGACATCATCCAAGATTTTGACTGGGATGGTGTGACTGGGAAGTTGTACTACTGGCCACATAACGGAGCTTTTCTGAAAATGTACATGTTATTACTAAAACTATTCTTTGAAACACCCTTAAAAAAATAGGAGGGGGAAAAGAAAGTTTCTTGTGCTGCCTCCTGTTTGACAAAACACTCCCACATTAACAGCAATAAGCAAGTTAAGAATGAAGTTCAACCTTCAGAATTAAAGTCTAAAACGGGATTTGCTTTTTTTTTTTTAAATGGATGCAAAGGAAACAGGCGTTGAGGGAAAACAAGCGTGCAGTGACATTTTCGCAGGAAACTTCAAACCCCACTGGAGTTAATTTAGGTTCTACATCCCATTATTGTGGGAAGAGACCCGCTCTGTTTTTCAGTAACTAACACACACCAGGTTATCCTAACCCACCTCCAAAGAGCAGTCCCAAGTAGTTCGGACTATCTTCAAAAAGCTGCAAACAGCTAGGGCTGCTTTACTGGGAGGGGGGGAAGTTCCACTCACACGCTATTTATTTATTTTCAATAGTCTGCTTACACATAAAAATCGCCCGGAGCCAAAAGCAACCAGCTGGGCGGGTTAGTAGCCGCGCTGCTGGGCGAGCTGCCAGAGCTCCTTT